>NC_056732.1:716703033-716818033 GCF_019279795.1 Protopterus annectens | reverse complement strand
ATATATATATATATATATATATAATCTGTCTGTATGCATATATATATATATATATATGTGTGTGTGTATGTGTATGTATATATACATATGTGCATATATGTGTAGATATCTTTTTCTGTTGTTTATATACCTATATGAATGTATAACTGTCCGAGGTTCTGTACACATACACAGCTGCGAATATGCATCACACATATATGTATCTGTATGTGGGGTGCATACGACCATCTGGACCACACTCATGTACCGTCTGTACTTCACAGCTGAACTGTTCGGCCTTGCTGCAACACAGACAGATGTCACATGTGAACACTGACTAACATTAGGGGGGTATATATGGTGACAAACATTAGATAAGCATATTATACTGCTATGGCAGTTGGGCATGCTATGCTACACTTTAACATGACTGTCCTGCAGGTGGTGTGGTCTCTCACCCATGTGTCTATCATGGCAGTATTAATGCCCCTCACCAGCCGTTGGCCACAGTAATTTACAGAACACAGATATCATGGGTCAGATCTTTGCCATTCACTGCTGGTCTGCACATTTGCCAGGTATGTCCCATGGTCCACAGGGACTGACACTACTGTTTTTGAGGAAAGACAGGCTTTGAATTACATTGCAAATAAAAGTGATTGGCGTATAATGAAAGCCGACAAAGGAGGTACAATTGTAGTGATGGAAGCTATTGATTATAGTTTAGCGATGAAATCTATGCTTAGTGATGCAAGCTGCTACAAGGTAGTAACCAAGCAATGTATTTTGGCAAGTTTCAGAAAAGTTGATGTTTTACTGTTTGATTTATTAACTCAAGGGAATATAGACAGTACAACTTTTGACTTCTTGAACAATGAATGTCCAAGATTGGCCAAAGTATTTGGTATACCTAAGCTTCACAAAGCTATCGGTAGCATTCCATTTAGACCAATTGTTTCGGCTAGTGGGTCTAAAACTGAATTCATTTCCATGTGGATGGATAAATGGTTAAATCCAATCGTGCAACAAACCAAGTCTTTTTTGAGAGACTCTTGGCATCTGTTAGAACAGTTGAGTGAAATCATTATAGATGAAAACATCTTTCACTTTGCTTCCTTAGATGTTGTGTCTTTATACACGAGTATCAATCAGGAAGTTGGTGTAGAATATTTAAGAGAATATCTCATTGGGTACACGAATATGGACAACAGTTTTGTGAACACTTTGTGCACTTTGATGGATGTTATTCTAGAAAATAATTTTTTTCAGTTTGAGGATTTGTATTACCAACAAATTTCTGGAATAGCAATGGGTGCACGTGTTGCGCCAAGTTTTGCCAACTTAGTTATGGCAATGTGGGAAATCAAATTCCTATTTCCTCATTATTTAGCCAATCACATTGTTTTTTACAAAAGATACATAGATGATTTGTTTTTTCTGTGGAGTGGTGATGAGGCGACATTTCATGAATTTGTCAAGTATTTAAATACTTCGACACAATTTTTAAAATTCACTATTGGTCACTTTGGAGATACTATAGATTTTTTGGATTTACATCTGGAAATAAATCCAGATAATAATGGTTTTGTTAGCAATATTTTTAGAAAATCCAGTTTTGTCAATCAATACTTACATCATGACAGCTTGCATCCCAAATTTATGAAAAAAGGAGTTGTGAAGGGACAATTTATCCAGTTAAGTAGATTGACAAGTAATGATGTGGTATTTCATAGAGAGACCGATAAGTTAGCTTCCTTTTTTGTCAATAGAGGTTATGACAGTAGTTGGGTTAAGAAAATACTGGACGAAGTACAGGGTTTAAGATCCTGTGTTGCTTGTCCCATTTTGCCCACGTCTAACTCTATATTTAGAGGTGGAAATAAAACTAGTAGTTTCAATAGTTTTTCTTTGGCTTTTCCTATTCCAATATCAAATGAAATGGACTGGATTAGGGGCATTATATCTAACAATTGGAAGGTTATATTTGGCAACAATGATTTGTGTTCTGTCATTGGGAAAGCACCAATATTTACATACAAAAAAACTATTAGTATTAAGACAATAGTTGAAGCAGTTAGGCATCCTAGAGATGAGGTAATTTGTCATGGTACTTTCCCGTGTAATGGCTGTAAGCAATGTAGATATATATCAGGAAATAGTTCAATTTTTTTCAAACATCTCAAAAAGACTATTTATAGTAACGGTCACTACACTTGTAAGACACAATTTGTTGTTTATGTGGCCATTTGTGATTCTTGTGAACAATTTTATGTAGGCAAAACTATAAGGGAATTGCACAAACGGATTTACGAGCACAATTTGGCCATTAGGAAGAAAGATCTGTCCAATGCTCTTGCTAGACATGCTTTAAGTTGTAGTTTGTTCAAAAAGTTTAGATTTTCTGTGCTGGAAAGTGTTAAATCAGATTTATTAGCTGGGAATTTTAAGGTATATTTAGAATGCAGGGAAGCTCTATGGCAGATAATGTTAAACGCAGATCAACCACCTGGGTTGAATGACGTTATTAACATCAAATGCTTCTTGCAACTAAATAGAATATAAATGTTTCAACAAAAATACTAAAGACTTTAAAAAGTCTTTTTACTATGTTTATTATTTGAAATATGCTTTTAAATATGATGGCATGTTTTAGGTGCCCTCAATTTATTGGTTAGTTTGTAACCCATGTGATTGTTGTGAGTGTATTTAATTACAGTTTGTGTTTTGTAAACCTTTTCTGATGAAGTTCATGTGGAATTAAATGTGAACGAAACGCGTAAAAAGGTTTCTTCCTTGGCTATTTATTTCTTCCTTACCGTGTGGCTTGGCTTTTTTTTACTATACTATTATTTTATTTCATATACTACACGCCAGTAAATGCATATCTATTTCACATATCTGTTATATTGTTTCTGCTGTAACACAACCCCGAGCTTTGTGAACTTTCTTGAAGGTTTTTTTTTCTTCTCTCTCTCTCTCTCTCACTCTCTCTCTCTCAGTCTTTCTAGTAGAGTGAATGAGCGGGTATCAATAGATTGCAGCATGCTTTTGTTGGTATTGCACATGATCAGGCAGTGGCCTCTGCACCAGTCAGTGTCCACCAGTTGTTAATTGCATGCAGCCTGCTGTGTAGTACTTCAGATAACCATTGTCATGGCAACCCTGTACTATAAAGTGCTGCCTTCTGTGGGCATTGTCTCTTCACCTTTACAGTGTGGATGACATCCTTCCTGTGTGTGGACATCAGTGTTACAGACAGCAGGCAGCAATACCTCTTACAGCAGAACCTGCAGACATAAGGCAAATCCGCATTTGGGTAAGGTTCCAGACCTACAGACAGCGTGAGTAGTGTTGTTGTGTCCAATGTATCTTGCTGTTTTTACATGGTTTCTGTGTACCTGATACTTTTTCATGGAATGTTGTTTGTCTGCATAGCTCTCAACTGTGGGCCTATCCATATGATACCAGGGGGATTGTCTGTTAGGTTTTGTCTGTGCACCACACAGGTATTGTCCCAGATATATCTGTGGTAGTCTGTTGAGTGCTATCAGTACATGGCTACATCCATTTGGATATCAATGTCATATCCCTGCATAAGGGTATGCTGCAATGAAGCCTGTAACACCAGTAATTGCTAGGGTGTGTAACAGCAATAATGCAAATATGGCCCTATGCTCCTGCCTCAGTCCTCCACATATATGCCAGTCTGTCTCCTGCTGTGATACAGGAAGGTTGTTAGGTAATGGCCTATCATTATTTACCGCTAGCATTACTGCTATCATCCCAGTCATGTCATGGACTCCCACACCAACTGTTGGGCCAGGTCCATATATATGGGGGCAACAGCTGGATAACACATATGTGCCCTTGTACATTCCAGAGGTAAGTGTGTGGTACACAGTGTTCATTGCCCTTGTACAGCCTTTTATGGGGGGGGGGGGGTTCTATGCCAGTAACCTAGCCTATGGCACCTTTTCAGGGATATAACTGTTAAGACGAGGGTCATTCAGTGTGGTAGTGAGATGTTAGGTTAAGCAATGTTATGTACAAGATACTGTGACATTAAGACAAGTGCTACTTTTCCCCCTAGGGCTTGACTACAGGGTGTAATTGGAGGCTGCTGAACTACATCTGTAATTGTTGATTGTTACGTATCCTGAAGGCAAAACCTGCTTCTACTGTTGTACTAATTGAAGGCCTTGGCCTGGACAGCATAGTATGGTATATATACACATTGCTTGCATCTACTGCTTTGTGTGGGCCTTGCATTCATGACTGATTACATATGTCAAATCCTATGTGGTGTCAGTACTGGCATAAATTGTTGTATAGTACAGGAATAAAGGTTATCTGTGTCTGCATACCTGTGTGTCGTGTCATGTCCTTTGAATTGTGGGTGGGTATATGTTTAATGTCAGTATTCTCATTGGTGGGAATGGTTGCCACACTACACATTTCACAGGTGCCAGTTGAAGGGCTTGTGGCTGAGGGATATACTTTGCACCCAGTACTTCCACACTACTTCTACATAAGTATGGCTACTGATACCTTTTGTGTGTGTATATGTGTATGTTATCTCATATGGCTACATCTATATATATGTATCTATAGATATATACATCTGTATATATATATATATATATATATATATATATATATATATATATATATATATATATATATATATATATATATATACACCTACATATGAACATATGTATTGTATCTATATACAATTGATGTTATAAGATTATTTGTGAGCCATACATTAATATATATCTACATATAGCTGTCTATCTGTCTACATTTACAGATATCTATCTGTCCATATGTCCATGCATGTTCGGCTCATATTTTGGCCTGTTCCTCATTCACTTGGCAATTGTCATGGATGATCGCAGCACTGAAGTCAGTAACTAGCGGCAACACTTTTGTGTTTCAGACTTCATCTCCTTCTACATATGTGTACTAATACATATAACTGTGTAACTAGCACCATTTTCAGTGTATCAGAGCATTAGTTGACATGTATCCCTATTTTTACCCACAGTGTGGCATACTTTGTCCAGACTTCTTGCATTAACAGGTTATGTGGTGTGATAATAATACATTTCCTGTACTGTTGACTGATTGTGCTGCATGATATGTTTAGTGGCAAATAACTTTGTGTATGGAGTGCATGGTCCTGGGTTCAAGCCTTGGAGAGGCAGTTTATTTTGTTGCTGGGCAGAACAAGGGACGTTGGCTACAGAGTGATTAAGGCACATTTAAGGGGTTGTAAGCGGGTTTGCAGTTGTAAGCGGGTTTGTGCGAGTTTGCATGATGGTAAGCACTGCTAACTGCTGCTTATGTTTCCTTACAGTCAGCTTCAAATTTCTCAACCTGTGTAGGCATAGCTTACCCCTGTGCAAACCCACGCAAACCCACTTACCGCTGCTTAACGGTGCCTACTGCTGCTTACCCCCACGCTAATTCCTGTGCATTTACATTATATTTGCAGGTAGATTTGGACCCTCAAACCCCTGGGAGAGGGGTGAAGATGACATATATTCATTGTGATGCCAATTAGACCAGATCACATGTGTCCAGTGGACACGTGCAAAATGGACAGCTATGTGTGGGGCATGATTTTTTTGTGGGACCAGATTGCCCTTTTTTTTCAGGTGAGAGTGGAATGCTTGGGAGGGGTAGTAGGTATATTTGGGAAGGTAGGTTGGGTAGGTTAACAGACAAGACACACAAGATGCATACAGGGCCAGTATATGACACATGTGGGGGGTAAATACCTTGGACGAGCAGGGGTGTTTAGAAGTCAGAAGCCCATGATCCCCCAACTGGAAACAGTGGGACTGTGGTCCCCATCCATGGGCAGTCACCACTGCACCTTCATGGCCCCAAAGGTGGCTGTGCTGGGGGCTGTGAAGAAGTGGCAGGCTCACCCTCTAATAGCACCACTCGTCCCTCAAGCTGGCATAGTCACTCTCGATACTCCAGATCGAGTTCCTTATGCACCACAGCCTGGACCTGTTCACGGGTGACAGGTTCCCCTCCACGCTCACTCCAAGGGGGGGGCGAGCCCCATCCCCTGCAGTGGTTCCACCCAAAGGTGGCACAGGGCCCACGCAGGAGGAGGTCCCAAGCTGGGCCCCAGATGTGATGGTGCCGGGTGCCATGGCCAGCTGAGGTGGGACTTGTGGGTCCACTGGGACCAGCCTTCCCATACGAGCTGTGTTGTCACAGGTTTATGACAGATATGGGCTAGTAAGAGTCCACAGCATTCAGGATTAGTTATAACAACATGCATAGATATTCCCATTAACCCAACACACGAGATTTAACACAGTTGCAGAGCAGGCAGAACACATGCATATATGGAACAACAGTGGCCATTACAGGTGCATGCAGGTTTCATTGATGGCAACAGGCCACCAATATGGGTGTATTTTCATATGGCACATGCATAGAAACAAATGTGAATATTTATACACCATTAGGACATATGTCCCAACAAAAGTCTGGAGTGTACACATACCAGTTGAGGAGTGTCATTGGGTTATTATGCATATATGGTAGGGGTGAGAGAGAGACTTCAATTAACAACTAATATATCCTTGTAGTTTACACAACATTCTTAGTCACTGCAGTGACCTTACATGTATTATTACACTACACAATGGCCTTATATTTACACTGGTATGTTTATAAGTTATTATATACATGACCTGTGTCTTACATACAGGCATGACAGGCTGCAGTTGTTAATGCAACATATGTTGAGTATTGCTGACATACACTTTGGGTGAGGGGCTAGAATGACAGGTTTTTTTCCATATACATTCTCTGACTATGTATACATTTGAATATCAGTTATATGTCATTGACAGCTGCCTAGATTTTTTGGAATATCACACTGAATTTTCAGGGGAACAGGGTACCAAGCTGGTGATATGGGCCATTTATCTGGACATGCTGGACAGATTGGAGCAGTTATGGGGTATGAATATGCATACAACTTACATTTTGAACATTCTAGCAAATTCTGTACTGTTGGGTGTAAGTATGCATACAGCTTTCTATCTGGACATTGTATCACAATCTGTACAGTTGTGGGGTATGATTATGCATACAACTTAGTAGCAGTCCCGGGATTCAGACCCCTGCTGTGTGTGACAAACTATTATAGCTAACATCACAGTACACTGTGCTTTCAGGGAATTGATGTAAAGCTTTCCAGTGTTTTCTATCTAAGTCTCCCTAACTTGTACAATATAAATGACCTCTTGGCACTTCCAACATTGTTATGCAGGACTTCATGTGCATTTTATCTGCATACCACAGTGTGGGTGACACTGCTTAAAATATGACATTACTATTTATAGTATGGAACAGATTGCCAACATATGAGAGAAGAGTAAACAGAAGCACTCCAGGGGTTATACCTTTATTCACAGACTATTACACATTTATTTATACTGGTACAACACTTTCTAAGGCTCTTATATTTATTTGTTATGATAGTACATACAGACTGATTACTAACCTGCCTCACGCTGCAGCCTTTGCAGCCTAGCATCATGGACTTGCTGATTCACAGCCCACTCATCTGCAGCTGTCAGAGAAATGCAGTGATATTTAGCCATACCTATCCATAATATACACAAGCTAGGCAATTATTTACTACTTAGAAGAATGAGTACTTACTCAGTCCTGGGGCATTGGGCATCTGCTGAGACTCCTGGATCCACTGTTCCAGTACATCCCCCCTCCACCACTTCAGGTCAGCATGGTGGTGCCTGACCTGCTCACTGGTCGGGGGAATTCCTGTGGCACTGGTGAGGTCATGGGCGAGACTGTCTCAGACCTCCATTTTATACTGCGAGCCCTAGTACTGGCCCTGCAGTAGTCTCTGATCATGGTGTTTTACCAGGAGCCATACCATGACTTTTGACTCCTGGATGCCCCAGCGCTGCACTTTAAATCGAGTGCCTTCATCCACACCAGCCATTCGGCCTGTAGTAGGAAGCTGCAACCAGTTATGGGTAGTATTCCTGGCTGTGGGGTTTAAATATGGACATTTTCCCACACTACCCCGTGATTGGCCAGTTTTGGAAAGGCTACGCTATGGGCAGACCTGCTTACATGAGGTTGGCACTGCTTAAAGAGGTATACCACTAGGCAGATTGAAATGGCTCACCTACACATTGCTTACACTTACTAACTTGAGCTGTGCTGCAGTTAGCATTGCTTAATGGTTAAATAGCACTATGTTTGCCATTTGCAATGATTTATTCTTCATTTCAGGTTATATATGTGTCTGGTATCCATGATTCATGTGTACATACACTGTATACAATAACACCTCCAATCTATGCTTACTGCAGTACTTAACTTCACATATTTATATTCTGTGGCAGGTTATCCAACATCACACTGTACATAGATGCAGTTCACATGTTTGGTTTGATTTTCCTGTGGTGAGACTTAGTTTGCTGATACCTCATGCATATCTATTGCTATGATGGCTTGGTGGTTAACTACTGTGACTATAGTGTACAGGGTCCTGAGTTTGAGCCTTGCAGAGGCAGTTTATTTTGTTGCTGGGCAGAACTTGGCCCATTGGACCCAGAGTGATTAAGGCACTTTAAAGCAGTTGTAAGCGGGTATGTGTGGGTTTGCGCGACGGTCAGCATTGCTAACCTCTGGATACAATTTATTACACTCGGTTAGCTTCTACTTTGCTTAATCTGTGTGGGCAATGCTTACCCCCATGCAAACGCACTTAGACACGCTTACTACTGCTTATTTGTGCTTAAACCTGCTTACTAGTGCCTTATTCATTATGACACTGACACTTCAAATGTGCATTTCATGCAGTACTCCAGTTCACATTTAAATGTTATTATGTAGGTTATACAGCATAAAGATGTAAATATATGTTCATATACAGTTTTCACATGGAAAATAATATGTGCTGCAGTGGGACTCGAACCGGGAATGCCTGTTCGTTAGCCGGATGCTCTAACCACTACACTATTGCTGTGCTACTTCAGTTACATATATATTCCTTGTTATCCTCTTTAGCCTTTTCAGCTGCTTTAACCATAGCTAAGCGATGGGCAAACCCGCGCACCTACGGTTAGCTGTACTCGGGGTTTAAAAAAAATAAATACAAGGGTTTCTTCATTTTATTTCAATGTACTGTTGCTGTTGAACACATGGGGACTGTTGGTGGAGATATGCGGACACCTATGAGTGGTTTTGCTCATTTATTTACACTTTCTTCTGCTCTACTTTGCAGGGGAGTTTTTATTCTGAGAGCTCTGCTCTCAGACATGCCCCCTGCACTCGTCCATGCTCAGTGTTGGATTTGGAGCTCCGGCGGCACACCTTCATTATTATGCATGGCACGCTGCTGTCCTCCTCTTAAACTGCCACTTACGTGCAGGACTATTTTAGTCCTGCACAGCGGATTAGTGAATCCGGGGGAATGTCTGTCATTATTTAGTGACTTCATTACAAAATGATTTGCCAGAAAACCACAAATATTATGAGGAAAAAAACAAAAAAAGAAGCAAAAATGTATTCATTCTGCAAAAATCTGGACAGTTGAGAGGTATAGTTCAGCCAGGGCTGTCTTTGAGTTTGGTGGAATGGGGCCGCCCCCCTGCAGCCATTCCAATGTCCCATTATTTGGCTATTTCACCCCATTTACCATAAACACTATAATGTGTATACTGCTTTACTTCTATGATGATTTGTATTTCATTTAAAAGTTTTATTTTACATTTTACAGCACAAACACTAATATACATCTGCTAAACAAAGCAATGCAGTTTCACATTGAAAAGAGACTTAGCATTAAAAGTTCTCTACCCTTGAAACTCACATTCATTGAAACAGCATTGAAACCCACATTCAAAGAAAATACATCTGGCCAGTGGCAGATAAAGATTAACTTTGGGTTGTTTTCAAATCATAGGCCCCTTGCACAGGAAACATACATGTGTTCTTTGATGCACCTTCCTGATTAAAACTTATATTCCTTGTATAATACAATGCAGTTGTTAGAGGGTGTTTTAAATTTATTGTTCTAAATATTTTTCCAGTAAACAATGAAACAAAATGCATCCACCAATAATGACAAAACTCCCCAATTCAGAACATTTCCATCATAAAAGTCTACTCAAACATCTACAATCCACCAGTATCAGTAAATATGAACAATCTCTGCAGAAATAAAAGTCATCTAAACAATCCCACCTTTAAGAGATCTATAACTAATGAATAGGTTGCTGCTAGCAAACAACGTTATATTTCATTGTTTCATCTACAAATAAAGTGCCTGTTGCCCTTGACGAATAAATTGCCTATTTTACATTAAAAATGATAAGCTAGTAATATTGAAATAGGGAATGGATGGCAAACTGATAACAGGTTCATAGTTACTAGGTATCTCCGCCAAAGAGGACATTCTCAGGACTGCAGCATCTACCCCCTTTAAAAGTACAACACAGTACAGTATCAGCAATGTATCTACATACTCTGGGAGTAGAACCACCAGCCTCCTGCATCAAAAGCAAGTACAACACCTGTTGTGCTATTAACAATGCAAGTACACTCAGCATAAGCAGCACTAAACTTATCATCCCCTCAAGCATTTGGCTCCTTGTAAAATACACTTGACACTCAACTGTATCTTTCAACTTTGCAGCACAAGAAATATGGAAAAAGCCAAAGCTCAAAAACCAGGGACACATTTTAAACATTGGTTGTATAATCTTGGAAAGTTGCTAGAATAAAATACTGTGTTAACTATCATGCATTTCACTGCAAATGTCTTGAACCCAGACTCTGTGGATGACAGTCAGAGTAACATACCACTATGCCAAATCAACTGTTTCTTGAAACATGGGAAGACTGAAATTTAAATGGCTATCATTTAGTGAATTCAGTTATCACCACAGCTCTCAACCTCTTAGCACAAAACACCTGGACAAAGCTAATAATGGGGGGATACAGCCACCAAACATATTCAGTGAATTCAGTTCTCACCATAGCTCTCA
Source organism: Protopterus annectens (assembly GCF_019279795.1). Taxonomy (NCBI): domain Eukaryota; kingdom Metazoa; phylum Chordata; order Ceratodontiformes; family Protopteridae; genus Protopterus; species Protopterus annectens. Next base: position 716,806,991 of record NC_056732.1, on the reverse strand, counting down.
ACCTTTTAGTAAAAAAAACACCTGGAGAAAGCCAATAATGGGAGAATGCAGCCCCAAAAATAGGGACACATTTCAAATATTGATCTTATAAACTTAGAAAATTGCTAGAATAAAAGGCTTTGTGTTGCTATGTACTTTTTGAAGAATATGAAGTATAAAATTAAAATGCCTGTCATTATTTAGTGAATTAAATCCAGAAAACCACAGATTTTATGAGGAACAGAACAGAACAAAAATATGAGGCAAAAATTTGAGCAGTTTTCACCAGTGATGGTGGGTAGGGAATTCAGGCTCTTGCTAGCTGCACCCAAGGTACAGGGTTTGAGTCTGAGTTATTCTCTAACCACTAACCCACACACAAAGTCCCAAAATCCAAATGTGCCAGTTCCGGCAAGAGCAGGGTGGATATCTAGCCTGCAAATGTTATAGTCTGGTCCCCTTCCAGTCTGTGTAGGTCTAACCACACAGACTTCTGGGCATTTTTGCAGTCTGCTGCCTTCTGTCTAATCTGGACTGCTCTTAACTCAGTCTGGATTCTGCATGCATGTGTGTGATTTCTGGGAATGCTCACACTTGTGTGTGGAGTCTGTTCTGGGAGTCTTTTCATTTTATTTTCCAGTTTTCTTTTTCTTTTTTCTGTTGATGTTTTTCATTTTCAGCTGGGGGGCTGCAGTCTTGCAGTCCAATAGGATGAGCCGCCCCTGTGTCTAGAAGGCAAATAGTTGTTATATCACCGAAAAGTAAATTCTAATAGTCTAAGAGAGGACATTTGTAGCAGGAATTTTTTTTTTTTTTTTGAAGGAAACTGCATTGAAGGCTTTAGAAAAGATTGGGATAAGGAGGAAACAAGATTGCCATTATTCTTCCTTTTATTTATGCTATCTATGACGGTTAATAGAGCAGTGGCTGTGTTATGGACTGGTTACATGTCATGCTGTGAGGGAGTTAGGAGTTGTTCCTACAAGAGATATTTGAGATGTTGTTTGTGAACTCATTTTTCCAATATTTTTTGAAAGGGGAAATAGAATTACAGTTATCCTAAAGTTGGATATTTCAGTTGAGTTGTCACCTTTGTGCAGTGGGATAATGTCAGACTTTTCCAGGAGGAAGGTACCTTTGATTCTTTGACAGACCTATTTATTAGGATTGAGAATGAGTAGGTCATGGAATCAGCAGATATTGTAAGATATTCTGCTAGGATGTTATCAGCAGAGAATGAGCATGGGTTGATTTTATTTAATAGCTGTTTTATGTAGGAAGTAGGGACAGGTTTTAGGGTAAAGATATATGTATTAGTAATAAGTGTAGGATGTGGGTCAGAAGTAGAAGGGTCCTTAGTGCCAGCAGCTAGGCTTTCCTTAACGTATGAATTGAACTGGCTAGAAATCTGTAGTGAAAAGGTGTTGGTGGAGGGATTAGGAATGCTGTTTGAACACGGATGTAGTATTTCTTTGATGCATGACTAGAAGTTTTTTCATAAGTTCATAAGAGATACTAGGCTAATGGCTTAGGGGTCCTTACAAGCCTAGCCAACATAACCCTATTTTACTCAATATATGGCCCCCAGGGGCAAGAGGATGGCATGGATTTGTGCCTGTGCATTAAGCATCTCACAGATTACCCCTGTCCATAGGGGACAGAGGCATGACCTCAGGTGTGAATGTGCAATTATCCATCCACTGATTTAAGCTACATTTGAAGAGAACCAGCAATGGACACTGCTTAATATGAATAGGAAGCCTGTTCCAAAAAAGGCAATCTTTGACACATATCTGTTTTTCCAGCATGTTTTGTTTGAGTCACTGACTAAGTTTAGACCCCTAGATTGGGTGATCCTCATGCTGTTTGACCTGCGAATGTGTAGCAGCTCCATCAGGACTGAATTTGTGAGTATCTTGTAGGTCTGGCATAGGTCATCCCTTAATAGTTGGTAGGTGATAAAGCATAGGAATGGGGCTTTTAGTCTACCTGCATAGTTCATTTTGTTTACACCCTATATTTTCTTTGTGAGGAACCTCTGAGATCACTCCAGCTGGTGTAAGTGCCTAGTCAAGTACATCCCAAATGACACATTGTACTTGATTATTGGTCTAATGAGGCTGAGTACAGTGAGACTATCATTTCCTTGAATCTGGATGTCATACCTTTACTTATAAGTTGTGCCACATAAAATGACTTCCTCACCACTCTGGACACATGACGGTCAAAGTTCAGGCTATCTATATGTGTACCTAGATCTTTCACCTCTGAGTTTGTAATTTGCAGGGGTATTTAATTTTCAAATGGGTATGATAATGCATTTTTTCACATTTAGTTTTAGGCTATTTTTCTGACACTAGTCATTTGTCTGATCTAGACCCCCCCCTGAAGGATATCTACATCACTGGGGGATTCAGTGATTGCCCCTAGCTTGCAGTCATTGGCAAACTTTGCATCCAAAGAGGCCTTCCAAATTAGCCTTGACTTCAGAAAAATATATTCCAAACAGGAGTAGTCCCAGCACTGAACCCTGAGGCACACCAGTAGTAACGGGCCTCTTGCTGGATATGGATTCACCCACTTTAGCCACATTTGTCCTGTCCATGAGCCAATTGGCTGTCCATCTGGTGATGTAGGGATTTATGCCCAATTTTGTGAGTTTATTTATAATACCTGTGTGGGGAATTGTGTCAAATGCCTTGGCCAGGTGAAGGTAGGCAGTATGTACTGTTTTACCCTCATCCATGGCTTTAGTGACTTTCTCAAAGAAATCCACCAGATACAGTAGGCATGACCTGCCCTTGACAAAGAAGAATTGGGTCAGGTCTAGTTTTTTGGGGATTCCTCTGTCATTATTTATCAGGTCCATCATTATTCTTTCCATGGCCTTTCCATAGCCTGGTCAAACATATAGGTCTGTAATTTCCTGGGCCAGTAGATGGTTCCCGTGTCATGCAGAGGAATGACTGTTGCCATCTTCCTCTCTATCAGGGCAAAGCCAGTCCAGAGGCTGTTGTTAAACATATATTCTAGTGGGCCTGATAAGACCTGATTTAAGCTGTTTAAGAGGCAACCTAGAATATTGTCAGGCCCCAATGAAGCCATGTTTTTAGCTTTAGAAAGCACAGTGCACAGTGGCAACTTGTACTTTGGTGATAATTAGCAGTGGAGTGGTGGAGGGTATTTCTTTGGGAGGACCTGGGGGTGATGGAGGAGTGATATTTGAGCTTAATTTGTCAGCCAGCAGATTTGATATATCTTCTGGTGGAATATAGATGATGTCATATACAACTAATTCTGCACATTGTTGGGTGTTGCTCTTAAGACTGCAGACATTAATGAAAAATGCCTTATGGTTATCCTCAGCTTTGCAGTCTATTTTTACCTCAAAGTCTGCCTTTAGAGATGTGACTAGTTCCCTGATTTGCTTATTTAGACTAATGAGGGACTTTTTGCTCTCTTGTGCACATTTCCTCTTACTTCTTGATATGATTTTCTTTCTTTTGTTGTGCAACCTATTAATATCAGGGGTCCACCAGGGTGTCTTGTTTTTGTGATTTGACCTGGGTTTTTTCAGTCTGGTACTGCTTTTTCTATACAGTTTTGGTTGTGCAGGGCTTTTGTCTATGCTTCTGCATATGGGTCAGTATTTTCGGAACTTGAGGGAGTTTGGAAACTAGCTATGCCATCCCTTAATAGGGGCTAGTTTATCTTAGAGAAGTTAGTAAGTTTTGGGGATTAGGTGGGGGGTCTAGTTTTATTTTTATTTCAAGGGAGACTTTGTGATCTGATCTTACCAGTGAGAATTTCACACGGGGGGGATGCAGCACTCTCCCTCATTTGTGAGTATCAGCTCTAGGATATTTGTTCCCCTACTGGGAGTGCAGACTAGCTGATCCAGGGTATTTGAATTTACAAAGCCAAGAAATATTTGGATGTGCATATTAGTGGTTGTGTATGCCTTCCAGTTAATGGAGGGGGTAGTTAAAATCACCCATGAGTATGGTATTGGGCTAGATGGTGACTGATTCTACTAACTTCATGTATGAAGTATGGGTTTCCTGGTTTATAGTGGGGGGCCTGTAGCTAGCAAGAATATGGTAATAGATTTTTCTCATGGCTAGTTGGACATGGAGAAGCTCAAGCATGTCATATTGTTTTACCAGCCTTGAGGTATGCTTATCCCTCATGTAGATAGATACACATCCGCCTAGTGCTCTTTCATGTTTAGTGGGTGTTTGGAATGTATGAAAGGCATTATAGCCATGCAGTGAAGGAGTGCTTTCCGTGGGATTGAACTATGTTTCAGTAACAGCACAGATGTCAGCATTCTTCAGGGTGAGGAGTGCTTCCAGGGAGTGCAGTTTCTCATTGAGGCTCCTAGCATTGAGCAGTAACACTTTAGCTTGTCCCAAATAGCTTTTGTTCTGTTGGAAGGTTTGTCTGTCTGGCAATGCCTAAAAAAAAAGGCACTATATGGGTGAATAATATTTTGGCCAGTATCTGAAAGCCTAAAGGTGACTGGTGAAGCCCATCCCTGGCAAAGCAGCATGGCCTGTCTATCAACTTTGGAATGATACCAGTAGCTAAGCCAATTGTTAAAGTTGATCATTTTCTGCTACTACTGTGGCATCATCCTTGGAGACAGCAGAATGCTGCTCAATGCTAGGTTTATACCTATCTGTGAAACATATAATGAAAGCTCAATCACGTCTGTCTTCGTACAGTCTAAGGTGGTACATCTCAGGTCATTCATGCCCACATGGACTATGACTAAGTCATACTGGTACTTAGGGGCAAGGGACTTGAGTGTTTGTGTGATCTGGTGAATCCGGACCCCTGACAGGCAACTAACTGTAACCTTCCCCTTACCCAGCCTAATAAGAGGGACATCAGTGTGCTTCACAATGAAGTCTCCTATTACCAGAATATTGGGCTGTGTAGTGTTTTACCTTGTGGGCTTGGTAAATGAGGCATAGTGAGATGTGGCTTCATGTGTCATAATGGGAATTGCCTTGTTTGTGCACATGTGGAGTTCCTGAGGACTGTGTCTGAGTGGCCTTTGAAATTTGGGTAAGTTACATGTGAGAACCTCTGTATATGTGAGTCTGTGTATGGCCTTTGCATGTGCTGTAAGTGATATGTATGAGTCACTGACAATCTGTTCATTGCTTTTTGTGCCTGTATGTGAGAGTTTAGCATCCAGTGTCAAGATGTAACTATATCTGTCACATACTGTATTTGTCTGTAAAAGAATGAAATGGTTGTCAGTGTTCATAAGGTAATTGCTACATTGCATCAGGATAACGATGTCCACAAAGCTGGATACAGTTGCAGGTCATAATGTGTACTTGAAAGGATAGGAGTGGAGAGTGTCTGTGACAGGCTGAGTGAAGGGTACTTACTTGTTGTAATCTGCAGCTAATCTAACCAGCGATGCTGCCCAGTGCCAAATGAGATGTTCACTGAACAGCAATAGTGCTGGGTGCAATAATAAGGTAACTAGCACAGTAAACTTTCACAGTATAATGAAAATAAGCAATTTTTCCAGATGCATCTGTACAGGGCACTGGCACAGACAGCAGCTCCATGCAAATGTGCTGAATTTATACTAGCATTGGAAATACAGAAATCTGACTACTGAGCCCTCTGGCTAATAAAACAACTACATATAGAACCATTCTGTGTGCTTCCCTACTGCCACTAAATGAATAATCCCAGTCTTCCTAATGTAAAAGCACAGTAAAACAGTGGTCACACAAACTTAAAGATACAGATACAGCTTATAAAAGTGTGATTATTCAATAAAAGTACTTTGCTTTGTAGAAAAGAGTCAAGAGCCACTCAATTATGCAGAATTAATTAAGCCACTAACAACAAGGTAAACTGATTAATAAGCCCTCCACCAAATAAAACAACTACATGCATGAATCTCTAGTGTGTTTTTCCAATGTATATAGACCAGGCTACCACCCACTGTCATAAGATGGAAAATCAACTGATCTCTTGATATTAAAACACAGAAAATGCTTGCTAGAGTGTAAAAATACACTACTTTATCCAACAGCTAGCTAGATAATAAATTCAGAGCAAGTAAATCAGTAGAACAAACAATAAGAGGCAAAATGCACTATTTTTTCAAAATAAGCACAAGGAAAGACAAATAAATAATTCAAGATATAAGTAGCAGTGTAGAAAGGGAGTAGCTTATAATGCTCAATTTACATTAAGGGTGGGCAACTTAAAATCACCAAGTTTAAAAAGCAGATCAAGGACTGGGAGGGCGGGTGGTAAAAATAACTAGCAGGTAGTCACCAACAGTGCTTGCAGTTTTTGCAGACCTTTAGATTTAACAGAAAAGACCAAGACCCAGAAATTCTTTGTGTATTTAAGTACCACTCAAGAAGCACATTAACCAGTGGAAAAAAAACGTGAAATATGCAGCCTAGGTAATTTAAGGGTCTATCTGCCATATTGAATAAAACACCAGGCCAAGCAGATTTTTTAACACAGAAAACTAAATGGACCAGGTAAAACACAAAGCAGCTGCATCAGTTTAAGCAAGTCACAAACACAAATATATATTTATTTCCTTACCCAACAGGAAGTCACCAACACAGCTTGTATTTTTTGTAGGACTTTAGTCTTAATCAGACAAGATTGTATCTATGATTATTTTGTGAGTCACGTAGTATTGCTTCTTGTCTGAGTTGATATGCTTTTTTTCTGAAGTTATGGGATTCTTTAAGATGTCACACATTTTGCAGGGATCTACATTTCTGACATTCCTTTGAGGCTTTGTACCTGTTATACAGGAGAATTCTAGTAATATTGGAAAGTCACAGAACAAAGTTAAACTTTACTCTTTTTCTTCTGGAAGGTGCACAGCTATTTAGAGTATTCAGAAATAATATGTTAAATTTATGGGCTGCCTTATCTAATGATAGGGTTTTTGGAGACCACTTGAAGAATCTTAAGGTATTTGTTAATGTACCAATAATTAATTTTGAGATATTATGGGACATGTTGTATAGGTGTTGTTTGGTCTGATGGGTGATAAGTCTATTAGTGTTTTTTGAAAGGTAATCACTAAAGAAATCATAAAGGATTTTTGAGGATATATATTTGCTTGGATCAGAAATCAGTAGTCAAGAATGAATGATGTCACTATTACTAGCTTTACTGTAATGTATGCGGGAGGAAATACATTATGTGAGACCATATAGATTAATAATAGAGATAGGAAAGTTTGAAGTAAAGTTTTGCAAATCAGTATTGATATCTCCTAATCTTTTTCATTAGAGATAGTGTTAGACATCCATTAGAAGATATATTCCATAATGGACATATTATTCCTTGGGAGTGAATAGAAATATAATACATATGTTTTATGGTTATTCAACTTTAGGTAAGAAATAAGTAGTTCTGCATTGTGTAAATATGGTACAGTATTGGTATAAGGGAAGAATTAATAGGAGTTGGGGTACAGAACAGCTACATCACCTCCATATTTTAGACATTGATCTACCCTAATAATGTTGTAGCCTGGAGGTAATATTTCTGAGTCCTTTATGCTAAGTTTTCCCAGGTTTTGGTGACTGCAAGAATATCTGGTGTATATTGTGAGATCCAGGCATTAAGTTATTTAACTTTGTTGCAGAAGCTACAGATATTTCTGGAGGAGTACAGTTGTTTGGGGGTTGAATTGATAGACTGAAGAGCTGATGATGAAGAAGAGGCGGGATGGGTAGTAGGACCTGGGTTAAGATAAATGTCTCTGCATGGTCCGATTTTTGAAGAATAAAGCATTGCTAGAGATAATCTTTATGTTTGCTTTATTTTGCATTGATTGCAAGATGAGTTAAGAATTTTATATTTATGATAAAGATTGGGCCAGTGTCATTGAAAAGACTGGGTGCAGTTAGGGTTGAAGAGTGAATGAATGTATGGTTGGGGATTGACAGGATGTAGGAGAGATGTACATAGGGTTGATTGTAACACAATAAGTTGTAAAGTGGTAAAGTATCAGAAATGAGAAGCAGGCAGACTTTGAAGAAGCATTTTTCTACTGTACTGTAAAATAAAATCATTACATATGTTAATATAACAAAGAGATGCTCTCTGTGGTAAATAGAAGAAGGAAGTAAATAAATTAATGGAGGAAGGGAGAATAAGATATAGGTTTTATGGGCTCAGGATATATCTGGTGAATATGCTGGGTATAGGACTGATGAAAGAAAGGTGATAGCCTGAGTGAGGTTAGTTAGATGAGTACCTAGGGAGGATAAGGGTTTGAGTGACAGAAATATAGATGAGCTTGTTATATAATAAAGGATGACTGAGGGAACTAAAACAGAGCAATAGACTGAGGAGGAGAAATGAAGGTAAAAGTTATATAGTAAACATTAAATTAGCTAACTTTAAGGAAGGAGTAGATTGAATAACATGAATGAAAAGTGTATGTGTTGAAGGTATGAGGAGAGGATTTGGACAGAGAAGAGAAGGAGGTGGGATTAAAATGGGTGTGTATTAGGATTGGATGTAAGACTAGGAAAGGTTGGTTAAGACAAGTGGGGGAGGAGTTATGGTTAGAATAAAGGAAGAGGTAGAAAGGTGGTGGGAATTGGAGGAAAAGTAAGGGAGTAGAGTGGGACCACAAGTAGCAAGGGTGAGTGCTGCAGGTTCCAGCTCCTTAAACCAGCAACTCCATGAGAAACAATCAGAAAATGGGATACTCCTGGAATCAGCTGGTAGGTTTCAAACTTAGTATGGAGATGTTGGAAAAAAAAACTAAAACATGGGGGCCTAACTAGATAAAGTGCACTAAAAGGCTTAATGCACTGGGAGAACTCCACTGTTATTATTTAGCTGCATGTAATTTCAAATATAGTCCAAATACCACTAAAAGATAACAATTAATTTCAGGATCTAAGGTATGAAATTAGTAAGATTGGAGGAGTGCTGACAAATGGAGAAACAAAATATACCACACAATAGCGTTCAAACGACAATATGTAACCTTAGAAAGATAAAACACTACACAATGCTGGATGCCTTAGAAGAACGCAAACACCAACAAGTAATAATCCACAGATTTAATGTGAGATAGTAAAAAGTAATATCAGATTAAGTGCTTTCATCCAGATGTAATGTGGACTTCTTCAGAATAACATCAATTAATCAATTAAGCTTTTAAATACTTTTTTAGGTGCCAAAAACAAAAAAGTAAAAAAAACACAGCTTCATTTAAAGAAGAAATTTATTTTTCTAAAAACGATACTTTTTTTAAAAAATACATATGAATTTTGCATATACTGAATAGTGTAGTCAATACTCTTATATCTTTGTTGTCTAAACAGTGCATTAGATTTGTCTTTTCTTTTTATCGCATACAAATGGTCATAAATTCTCCTTTTGAACATTCTCTCCGTTTTTTTTATAAAATCAATTTCATCAAGCATTTCTGTCCTTTAAATATATTTCTCATCATTTTTTTGAGGATGGTTGCTAGAATACTCCAAATAATTATTGGAGAAGGTACCTTCCTGTGAATACGAGACTTGAATCCATTAGCTGTACTGAATATAAACGTGTCCAAGTACGCAATACCTTCAATGCTATAGGAGTGTGTAAATTTTAAATAGAATGACGTCCACATACTCAAAAATGCTTGATGAAATAGATTTTATAAAAACATTATTTAGTGCTAGGGGATATCCAATACACTTGTTGAATGATGTTAAGGAGTATGTAGTTAGTGAATGGGGTAAGAAATATTTTCCAGTACTAGGAAAAGAACAGTCAACAACCACTGTTGTGACCAACAATTTTGTTGAAAGGTATACACAGCCCAAGTAAATCAAATAAAGCGGATCCTATATAGGAACTGGAACATATGACAGACAATGAAATAAAAAATATAGTCGGAGATACCCCAATGTTTGTATACAAAATGGGGAAGAATGTAAAGATGATTTTGGAGAGGGGCAACATGGTCAGGAACATAAACCAACAGAATAGACATACTATAAGATGTGGAAGCTGTAGACAGTGTCAGGTTATACTAGAAATTGAAGGCATTATTTTGGAGAACATAAATAGGACCAGAGTTACATTTCAGTATGGTAATTGTAATACTAGGTATATTGTATATATGGCCAAATGTATGACCTGTCTGAGTTTTTTACATAGGTAAAACAGAGAGAATGTTCAAAAGGAGAATTTATGACCATTTGTATGCCATAAAAAGAAAAGACAAATCTAATGCACTGTTTAGACATATAGACAAACACGGGGAAAGTAATGGTTTTAGATTTGCTATTTTGGAACATGTTAGGCAGGGACAAAGAGGAGGCAATTATAAAGCCTTATTAGGTTTGAAGGAAGCTAGATGGCAGATATTGACTGACGCGTCTAATGAACCAGGCTTAAACAACTATATTACAATTAAACCTATTCTACAGGTTAACTTGTAGGATCCGCAAGACTACACCCTTACAGTCTGTACTATAATTCATTTTTTAGTTTTAGAAAATGAATGTTGAATGCCACTCTCACTGGTATCAATATTAATTTTAATTTTAATATTAATTTTGATATTGGTATATTTATTAATTCATATGATGTTAATGAAATACAGATGAAATATAATATTGAACCATCAAATTACTGTAAAAACCATAGGCATTATTATTATACATTATAAACTATAAATTATAAATTACAAGGATATAAGAGTATTGAATACACTATTCAGTATATGAAAAATTCATATGTATTTTTTTAAAAAAATTATTGTTTTTAGAAAAAGTGTATTTCTTCTTTAAACGAAGCTGTATTTTTTTTACTTTTTTGTTTTAGGTGCCTAAAAAAGTATTTAAAAGCTTAATTGATTAATTGATGTTATTCTGAAGAAGTCCGCATTGCATGTGGATGAAAGCGCTTAATCTGATATTACTTTTTACTATCTCACATTAAATCTGTGGATTATTACTTGTTGGTGTTTGCGTTCTTCTGAGGCATCCAGCATTGTGTAATGTTTTACCTTTCTAAGGTTACAAATGGAGAAACAAGCCTGCTAGGTAATAAAGGAGAATGCTGCAAATAATGTTGGCTTCACATATGCCCATCCTGTTGTATTTTTCTGTACCTGCAGCATGACAGCTCACTGGCAAAATATGCAGTTGGGTGAATATGATTAAAGAATTACAGGCAGGAATCTGTCCAACCAGGCTCTTGTTCTGTTTAAGCTTTAGGTGAGCTATGTACTCTTCCAGGAGCATGATCACAGGAATCACATCAGGTGAAATCTACATATGATACTCAGCCTGCAGACATCCTATTCCTTCAAAGAGGTCATGCATAATGCACTGCGTACCATGTGACCTATGCTTCTGTATTTGCAGAGAAGTGCCAATCACATACGCATTTTTATTGAATTTAGGTAGCTATATGTTAACCAGTGTAGGCTTAGCCAACAATGCCATAGAAAAAGAGCTCTTGAGCATGAGCTAATAGTGTAGAATAAAACTTGGGAAATACAGATATATTGTTTTCAGCTGGGATCATACTAGATGGAACATGGATAAGGAGAAGATGGTAAAAAGGGAGGAAAAGAAGCAGAAAAGGAATATGGATGAGTGAGATGTGACAATGTTCTGTTTGGAATAGTTAGATGTTTGTAACCAGAAACTCATGGGATGAGCACAGAGGATCCCATCTGTTCATCTATGTGAACTTTGAATGATGATAGGGTTTTATAATGTCTAATATGTGGGGAAGCTTGCTCTATGCGTGAGACATGTGCTGCATGATGAATTCATCCCAGAAGTGGGACTTGATATTTTTCATGGCAATGGAAGGGGGCATTAACTAAGGAGGTTTAAGGAGCCTGGCATAAACTGAAAAGCAATGCATACTTCAACTTGCTGGAGGCTACAGTCCATGGAAAATAAGGACAGGGTTTGTAATCTACCCGAATAAGAGCAGTTCTTTTGACTTTGACTTATTTTGTTTATAAATGCTGTGAGCTTTCCTGTTGGGAGAGTTGTTTAGAGTTATACATGTCAAAAGGAGCATTGCATTTTATGATGTAGCAAATGAGGGTAGCATAAAGGAGACTTAGGATGGAATGGATCTGAACAAGAACTTGTGATGAGATGTGAGAAGTAGAAGAATTTTCTGACATTACTGGAGATATGTCTATATAAAGGCTACTCATTGTCTATATATGTTACTGAATATTGGATCACAATGGCAGTCTGGTAGTCTTATAGTGATATGCCATTTATGTGATTATGTACTGGAGCATTGGATTTACCAAAGGTGACTATACTACATTTCTTTGCATTTTGAGACCATGGTTAAAGAAGCAGTTATTAACATGGTCAAGGCCTTTCTGGAGTATTATTGAATCTGTGGGGTAATTTTGGATTATCCTCAGCTTGTAGTCATCAGCAAATTTAGTTAGACAAATGTTACTGCCATTTGCCTGTACTTCAGATGACTAGATCTCAAAGAGGGCAGAGCATATGACAGAACATTGAGAGATACTGCTAGTTATAGTTTGCTCTCTTTTTGGATAGAAAACCATTTATTGTGACCAAAAGGGTTTTGTCTGACAGTCAGTCATCAAGCAAGAAAACACAAATGGGTTGTTTAGTTGGGCTACCTTATTTATGATGCTAGAGTAGGATATGGCATCTATAAAATGTTTTGACTGAGTTGAGATAAAAGATAAGCAACCTAGACAACTGAAATACCTTCATCTATGGTTTTGGTGACCTTTTTAAAGAAGATAACAAGGTTAAGAAGACATACCCTACCTTTGTCAAAGTGAATCTGTGAAGGGTCAAGTGTCTAGAGATCTTGTAGGTCTTTATCAATAAGTCTACAGTAATTCATTCTATGTTTTTTACAGGTAAGCCTTGTTTTCCTAAATGGGTAACATGTTTGTAGAATCACAAAATCTTACTTTTGATAACTTTCACTAAAATCTGCATTTTAGATTGAGTATTAGACTGCTTTTATACAGTGCCTGCTACAAAATTGTTTGAATGTTCAGTTTGCCTGTCTTTGTGACTGGCTATTCACCCTTCTCACACATTCACATGCTTATTCATCATGTGTCTGAAAGACTACAAACTCTCACTGTAAATGTACTTTTTATCACATTATGCTTAAAAATTAAATCACATTTTTTATTTGATCTGCATGAAGTCTCTTTGTCATGCTAAGTGAGGCAGAAACATCTCTCCCTGGAATATTTGATTGCTTAACTGAGCCTTTAGTGGCACTAGCTGGAAAACGGCTTGTACTCGTTTATTTTTATACACACAGTACAACCAGACTTCACTAAAAGATTTGGATTTATGCCTAGAATACGATTTCAACATGCAGTAACTTACTGTTTAAGATCAGCAGTTCAAATGTATATTCGACAAATGTTACACTAATTATAAATGCCACTGCCCTCCTTTTATTCCACATTTTCAGACTGAAAGTTACTTTTACACTCATTCACAACTTTGATTAAGTACACACACTCTTTCTGAAAATTTTTAAATGTACTAATGCATTTCAAAAGTGGCAGCAAACATTTCTGCTTTAGCCTACTCTTCTGAATCCAAAACATTAATGTTTTGCTGTAGTTTTTGTATCCATTTCTTACAGACTCTGTCAAAATTGTTATTCGCCACACTGCCTACAGACTTGATTTGATACTGTACACTGTGCCTTCTTTTGTCTGTGGTTATGTTTGCATTAAGTACCTGTCGCTCTCCTACTTTGGACACAATAGAAGAGTCTTCGTGGGTTCTGTTCAAGCAGCTTTATTTTATACAAACACACGACAGAAGTTTACTGACTTTAAGTAACTAACGACTGTAATCATACATGCTTACTCTCACACGACAGAAGTTTACTGACTTTAAGTAACTAATGACTGTAATCATATATGCTTACTCTCACACGACAGAAGTTTACTGACTTTAAGTAACTAACGACTGTAATCATACATTCTTACTCACACATGACAGAAGTTTACTGACTTTAAGTAACTAACGACTGTAATCATACATACTTACTCTCACACATGACAGAAGTTTACTGACTTTAAGTAACTAACTACTGTAATCATACATGCTTACTCTCACACATGACAGAAGTTTACTGACTTTAAGTAACTAACTACTGTAATCATACGTGCTTACTCTCACACGACAGAAGTTTACTGACTTTAAGTAACTAACGACTGTAATCATACATGCTTACTCTCACATGACAGAAGTTTACTGACTTTAAGTAACTAACGACTGTAATCATACATGCTTACTCTCACACATGACAGAAGTTTACTGACTTTAAGTAACTAACGACTGTAATCATACATGCTTACTCTCACACATGACAGAAGTTTACTGACTTTAAGTAACTAACGACTATAATCATACATGCTTACTCTCTAGCTGTACTCTCAAAATGGCACTAGGAATGGCACGTGCTTAACATGCATGTTACATCTTTGACATGTTAGCACTCAGGACATGCACTCTGATCTACAGTGCAGTTTCTGCCAACGTGTTTGTTGTAAAGTGCTCTACCATAACATTTCTATTTCTATTAATTTTAGTGAATTTAGGATTTTGCTTTAATCTCACATTCATGGACTGACTTTATTCTGCACACTTCCAACTCCTCTATCATAGTTTTAAGTTACACACCTGACAGTTGTCATACACTACTTACATTACTGATTTTCTCTGATGTTGTATCTTCTTCTATCAACAGTCTGCCTTTTGACTGATCACACTCTATTCTGTCTGTCAACCACGTGTCTCTATCTAACTGTAATGCAGGAAAATGTTTCACCACCTAGGAGCCTGAACCCGGATATGGACCCACTGTGTTGATGAAGCAGCTTTCCATCCCTGCTAACTTAAATGTACTACATGACAAAAGCATTGCACTGGCAGTGACTGCTGCTTTATCATAATGGTTTTGTTCAACAAAGAGAAACGCTGGTGTATAATTTGTATAAGGTTCCTAATTCTGAATTATTGTTTCACATGCATGCTTACTATGAATGTCTGAAGGGACTGTGTATTGCATTTCTCTTTATGGAAATTCTAAGATTGGCACAATCACTAATGCATTAGAATGCACAAACAGAACTATAATAGGATGACAAAGGAATCAAGGCCTAGACACTAACTGAATCTGCATTATTATTAGTGGGTGTGGAGCAGCAGATGTGTGCTTCATGTCTTCTAACTAAATGGTGGCTAAGTATCCTTAAGTTAGAAAATAAGTCTTTGGACATGGAGTATAAAGCTTGCCCTTTACCTCTGATACCATTTCAGCAACACATGGTTTATTTATGTTAACTGAAGTCAGTGCTGTATATAAGTAAATGGTGGATAGCCTCTACTTATGGAGGGAGGGGGCTTCACCCATCCATAAGGAGGAAAAAATGTATTTTGAGGAAAGGTACAGGATACTGTATTAAATACTTATAGATTCATAGATTGTTACTAGACTAACAACCTGGGAGGCATTTCTAAGCCTATCCAAGTTTTCCCAAAAGAATAATGACATACTGTATCCAAATAGGACATCGATGGCCAGGAATTTATATGCAACCTCTGTTCATAAGGGACATGTATGGTAGGCTCAGTGTGAATTGCCTATTCTCCATTCACTGGTCTAGTTTGCACATAAATTGGGTAATAGATGAACTCAGCTTCACATGGATGGGAAGCCTGTTCGAAAGAAGGAACTGTCTCTGGGACACATGCCTTTCTCTCCAGGATGTTCTGTTTAAGTCACAGACAAAATTCAGGTCCTTAGAACTTGTATTTCTAGTACAGTTTGACTTACAAGTGTGCAGGAGATTCATAAGTGTGAGGTTTGCAGATGCCTTTTAAACCCATCATAGATCACCCCTCAGCAATCTGTAGGAGACTGAGTAGAGGGAAAGGGCTTTAAGGCACTCTGCATAAGGCAAGTTTATTACACCTTGTATTTTTTTTTTTTTTGTAAGGAACCTCTAAGGTCTTTGAGTTGGTGCATATGCCTGGTCAGGTACATATCGGAGGGAGCATTGTACTGTATGATTAGTCTGATAAGGGCAGAGTACAGTGGGATAATGACCTATGCCCTTATAAAAGGATTTCATTACCATTGTGGCCACATGGTGATCGAAGGTAAGGCCACTGTCTATGTGCATACTTAGATCCCTAACCAGTGGGTTGACAGGGACTTACTATCAACATGGTAATTAGCTGGAATGGTTGACTTCCCAAAGGGTACAATTATGCATTTCTTAGCATTGAGGTTAAGACCATAGCTTTGGCACCATTTGTTAGTCAGAGACAGGCCTTCTTGAAGAATACTAATGTCTGCAGGGAGTCGGTGATAACCCCCAGCTTGCAATCTTCTGCACACTTAGTCAGCTATAAATCTACAGCATTTGCTTCCACTTCAGAGAAGTAGATGCCAAAAAGGAATGGGCTGAGTAATGAGCCCTGAAGGGCTATGTTAGAGACTGGACTCTTGGTGGAAGTGGTCTCACCTATTTTGACCTCCTGGGTCCTAGCAGTGATCCAGTTGTCTATCCAGTGGATGATAAAAGGGTTTATGCTTAATTTAATGAGTTTTCCTATAATGCCTGATTTGGGTATTGTATCAAAAGCCTTTGCAGGTTGAGGTAAGTGGTGTGTACAGTCGTGCCCTCATCCACAGCTTTGGTGATCATCTCAAAGAATTCCATCAGATTTAATAGGCATGATCTGCCTTTAACAAAGTCAAATTGTGATGGGTCCAGCATTTACAGGTTACCTCATTTATCATGGCCTCAATAATTCTTTCCATGGCCTTACATATGAGGTTGGTCAGACTTATGGGCCTTGTACTTACCCAAATCAGTGGCTGGATCTCCTTTGTGCAGGAGAATGACTGCAGGCATCTTTCATTCCTTGGGCACAAAACCTGACTGTAGGCTCCAGTTGAAAAATGAGTCTAGTGGACCAGAGAGGTCATGTTTCATGCTATTTATAAAGCACCCTGGGATGTTAATAGGCACCCACTGATGCAATGTTTTTGGCCTTGGAAAGTGCATTGAAGACCTGTTCCCTAGTAAAGATTGGGGGGATTGTAGTATGTGGTATTTCCTTTGGACTATTGTGGGGAGTGGGGGAGAAATTTGAGATGAACCTGTCAGCCAAAAGGTTGGCAATGGCCTTTGGTTCAGTGTCGGTGATGCTATTTACAATAAGTTCTAAGTATTGTTGCATATTTTCCTTGAGGTTACAGACATAGCTATAGAAAGCTTTCTGGTTGTCCTTTGCCTGAGAAGCTATCTTTTCTTCAAATTCAGCCTTTGGAGTATTAATTAACCCTCTTAGCTGCCTGTATAGATTGGTTGAGGGTTTTTCAGCATGTTGGACTTTGTTCCTCCTATGCCTGGCCAAGATTTTTTCTTTTGTTGTATAACCAATTGATATTGTGATTCTACCTGCACTTATATTTTTTCTTTTTCTTTCATTTTTATCAGCTTCATTATTATACTGTGATTATTATATTTGATTCAGTATTATTATTATGAGTCACATTTTATTATGTTGTAAATGTCTGTATTTCTTCTGACCTTCACATGTCATCATTATACTTTTGTAATGTATGTATATGTTTTTTTTTTGTTAGTATTATACAGTGTTTGTGGAGTTTTTCTCCTTGGGCCTCAACTGAAAATGGGTCACTGACCCACTGAACTTTCCCGGTTAACAAATGTCAACCAATAAATAAATAAATAAATAAATAAATAAATAAATAAATAAATAATACCAGGGTGGCTTGCCTTTTGAGTTTGTCTTATTCTTAACATGAGTGGGCAAATCTCAGTCTATACAGTTATCAGTATGGCTGTAGAAGGATTTTGTAAATAGCTCAGTGTATGCTACGGTGTTTACTGGGTTTGGATGTGTTTGGAATTTAGCCAAGGTGTCACTTAGTAGAGAGGGATTAGCTTTTGAATAGATCCTAAAGTTTTTTGATTTCACTGGATCCCTGGATTTAATTTTTATTTCATGTAATACTGCCCTAAGGTCAGATCTGATGAATAAGGACATTACACTGGGTGAGGAACATTGCTTCCCCATATTTGTGAGTGCAAGGTCAAGGATATTTGTACCCCTGGTAGGAGAATGGACCAACAGTTCTAGAATGTTGCTATTAATAAAATTTAGGAATCTCTGGGCTATGCATTAGAAGTGGTGTAGGATACCTAATATATAGAGGGGTAGTTGAGATCCCCCATGAAGACTGTATTGGGTTGAATGGTGAGGGACTCTAGTAAATTGAGATAGGTAGTATGGGTTTACTAGGACATCTAGGGAGACCTATAGGTTACAAGGATATGGTACACAAATCTGTTTATGGTGAAATGTACATGTATGAGTTCCAGTGGGTCATACACTTTAGTCGGAATGTGAGATTGGTTTGAATATAGACCAAGACTCCTCCATGTTTAGTTCCATCCTGTGAAGTAGCTGGTCTAAAGGTCTGAAAGGCATTATAACCTTGCACTGCTGGTGTACTCTTTGTGATTTTAAACCATGTCTCCATTACTGCACAGATATCTACACTCTCCAAGGAGAAGACGGCTTGCAGGCAGTGGAGTTTCTTGTTATGACTTCTAAAACTGAGCAGTCCCTCCTTCAGATATCCCTTCATAGGTCCAGTTAAGTCGGGAGGTTTACCAATTTGGCATTGCCTAAAAAAAGGGACTATGGGGGTGTTAAAGGTCTTTGCGAATATCTAAAAGCCTAGAGGGGATAAGTGCAGATCATCCCTGAGAAAGCAGTGTGGTCTGTCAAGCATGTTCTCTCAGGCTGTCAGATATTGTAGAACCTTCAAGGTAACATGCTGCTCAGTGCTAGGCTCATAGCTGCCTGCGACACATAATCAGTGAGCTCGATCATGTCTCCCGTCTCAGCTCATTATCACCCATGTGGACTATGGTAGAATCATACTGGTACCTGTGGTTCAGTGACCTCAGTGCCCTGTGTGACTTGATGATTCCTAACTCCAGAAAGGCAGCTAACCATGACTCTCTCCTTACTCAGTCTGGTGAGGGGGACATTGATGTGCCTCACTACAGAATCACCGATGACTTGGAAATTTGGTTGTGTGCTGGCTTGCCTTAAGGGATTAGCAGTAGAGGCACTGGATACAGTGTTATTATGTGTAGCTGCAGGTGATGTTTTAACAGAGTGTTTTTGTGATGGTTGAGGACTCTTTCTTTGATTGTGCTGTGTAGGGTATTTCCCTGTGCAGGAGGTGTGGTGCAAGTGCCACTGACAACCTCTATAGGATTATTTTTTGTTGTATGAGACAGATCTGCCTCCAACATTAAAGGACATTTATACCTCTTGCATACTTTATCTTTTTTTATTAAGAATAAGTGGGTTGTCAGTGTACATGAGACAAGTGCTACAATGCCTCAGAATACCCATCTCAACCAGACTGGCCACAGACAGAGCCAAGATGTGCATATCCATGGCTGCTGATCTACTAGGGAGGAGTGAGGGAAATTTAAACATTGAATATGTCAATAACACAAGGACCTTGATGAGCAACACTCAGTTAAGTGCAAAGTAGTTGCTCTAGTAGTTAAAAAAATCTTTCTACACAGTAAAGGTATTTTAAGGGAAACATGCTGTGAGAAATCTGCGTCTACACAGATTACAAGGGGGAATTATGCTGCAAGGTATCAGCATCTATACAGATAACTTCTAGGTGCTGCTGCACTGAGAGCAGCAGTTCTTACTAAAGACTGTAAAAAAGATCGAAAAGTGCAGATATTCAACACAGAAACACTCAATTAATACAGCTGCAACAAAAACAATGTGAAAACCAAGTGCCAAAACAGTGGATATGGGTATGTAAGTCTTAGCTTGCTTGTAGGTTATGAGCCAAGCATTGTACAAATGTGATGCTTAAATAGTACTGGAGATTCAATAAAAAAATGCCCTGTGGTCAATCAAAAAACAGCACACTTTTCTTTCCTTTACACAGTTCTAGGCCAGAAAATGACTCACATCCTCTCTACTCTCACTAAAGTGGAACCAAGGCAGTTCTAACTAAAGACAGTAAACAAAGGTCAAAAAGTGCAGATATTCAACACAGAAACACAGAAAACTCAATTAACACAGCAAAAAAAAACAAGTGCTGGAAGAGTGGTTATTGTAATGTAAGTCTTAGCTTTTGTTGAGCTTAGCAGAAGCCAGCAACACTCTACTTCTTAAGAAGCTTGGTCAGAAATGCCTCTGGCACAGAGATGTAAATTTTAAACAAGTTATCCCTCTAGTCAATCAAATAAAGGCACAATAAGATTGACATCAGTAATTTCCAGCACGTAAGGGAAATGGCTGTCCTCTTCTGCCACAAGAGTGTAGACCACAAACCTCGCTAATGTAAAATAACTAGTTTGGAGCCCAAGTGCTTAAATCAGAATTAAGAGGCTTAGAATAAAAGCTACAATGTAATCAGGCTACTAACAAGCAATAATAAATATGGCAGATTAAAAGCAACTGATTACTTTAAGAACTTGCAGCAAAAAGCTAAACAGAGTGGGCATGAACACAAATATAGGAAAAGCAGCTGAATAAAGTGCATTTTTTTAAGTAAGAAAGGTATGAAAAAGAAGATAATTCAAGTTTAAGAGACTGGGGAGCCTTTTCAATTGATCTCTGAGTACTCAGTAGAATAAGCTGATGAGATAAGACTGGGAGGAGTTTTCAAAGTCACATTTATAGAAGGGGTGGGCAACTCAAGAGCCACCAAGTTTAAAAGTACAATGGGAGTAGGGCAGGAGGAAAAAATCAAATGCAGACAGAGATCAGCAAAACTTAGGCAGATAGCGTCACACAACACTACACTTAATGATACTTGTAGTTAAAGGAGGAAACGAGGAACACTGTCTCTCAGCTCCTCACACCATCCATCCATCCATCCATCCACCCACAACCCCTTTTTCCCTGGACTTTGTTCACTGTCTGCAAAAGAATTCCTTTCTAACTGACCCTAGCCAAGACCTGTTAAAACTCCAAAAAGAACAAAACGCTAAAACAAAACGAAATGGAATACAAGAGTATATATATATATATATATATATATATATATATATATATATATATATATACACATACATACATACACATCAAAAATGGAAATAACCAAACTTTAAATAAACAACTTTAATTCAAAATCAAATTCAGACAATGGCCAACAATACTTAGGCAGAGAACAGCATGTCACACAGAACTACAGCTAAAGATGGAACTAAATACTTGTAGTTAAATGACGGATGGTATTTCTCAGCTCCTCCCACCATCCATTCCTCTACAACCCCTTTTTCTCTGGATTTTATTCACTGACTGCACAATAATTATTTTCTAACTGACCCTAACCAAGACCTCTTAAAACTCCAAAAAGAACAAAAAACTAAAACAAAATGCAATATAAGAGAAAAGATAAAAAATGGAAGTAACCTGACCTTAAATTAATAACTCCAATCTGAAATCAAATGCAGACAGAAATCAGCAAAACTTAATGCTCTGAATTGCTTATTGTTGATTTGCCTTCAAAATGCTTTTGACAAGGTCACTAAAGGAATAATGGGATAGTTAGATAAATGTTGGCAAGGTTGTCACTGCTTGATACAACTGGATATAACTGAAAAAAATATTAAGGAAGTACAGGGAATCTATATAATGTATATTACACATACAGATTTAAATCTTGTAGGTTTAAAAACCCAAAAGAGACAAGCAGGTTGACCTTATTGTTCAAAATGCACTCTTCTGTTATACTGGAAGTTAATGAATAGGTAATTGAAATATGACTAAATATAAGGTAAGTATTGTAGACATGGAAATGTATCTACAAATAACTGATTAGAGACATATGTAAGATGGGTCTACTTTCATTCACTGAAAACTCATTTCACTGCATTTCAATTCACCCTCAAAAAATCGCTGAACACTCAAATCACTGAAAACTAATTTCATTGAATCACACTTCACTGACTGTACTGTTGGGCAAATAAAATGTATATGCCCTTTTACCCACTGTGGTGTGGTCCTGGAGTTAGTATATATAGTTAGGAGGGTGTGGGGGGCACAGACACCTACTTAGCTTTTCTATTTCATTTCACTGAAAGCTAACAATATAAAATCAAAAGTAGGTGGGGGACTATGCCCCCCATACCCCCTAACTATATATACTAATTCCAGGATTGCACAACAGTGGGGAAAAGGGCATATATGTTTCATCTGCCCAACACTACTTATATTCAGTGAAATGTGATTCAGTGAAATGAGTTTTCAGTTATTTGAGCTTTCAGTGAGTTGGTGTGAGTGGTTTGAAATTCAGTGAAATGAGTTTTCAGTGAATAAAAGCAGATCCATGTAAGATTTTGTACCTTATTGCTGAGCTACCTCATCAACCATGTCAGGAGGTGTGTAAATATCTTACATTTATTTAGTGTTGTTTGGGCCTGTAAATACTGTAATTGAGTATAGAGGTTATTATTTCCTAGGTTCCTTATGCCAATCCTGTTAGGAGGCTATGGGGTCAGGCCTAGGGGTAGTGGGGGTATGGGGGAGAATCTATAGTGTGGACTAAGTGCCCTTTACAGTGTTGGTACTATAAGGAAATTATTTTTTTTCAAAGAGAGCCTCAAATTGATGTAAGCTGATGAAGTATGTTTGCAATTGCAAGTGTCTGGCAAATTTAGGTTCAAACATGAAGCAAGATTGTGTTTCTGGGCATAATCAAGAGAAAAGTAAATGATGGTACAAATACAGCTTTTTCATGGAATATATGATATCTAGGTTCCTCAAAAAGAAAACTTTATGACAGTTTATGCCAACTAGATACTAAAATTTGCTTAACTATTAAATATTAGTGAATATTAAGGACCTGATGAGACTCATACAAACAGTGTTCAGACACACAGATGCATTCTCAGTGGAAATGAGTGAGCATCAGGGTACAGCTCTGAGACCATTGCTGTTCATGCAGATGAAGGACTACATTAGTAAGTAAGTTGGATGTGACAGATCAACAGTACTGCTTTATGTAGATGGTATGACATTACAAGCTGACTCTGAACAGGAATTCCAGCAAATGATAGAGGATGGAAATGCAAAACTGAAGGTACAGTGGATGAAACTGAGTGGAAACAGGACTGTTGTCATGTCAACAAGTGGGTGAAATCAGAAGTAATTGAAAATTCAGATAGAAGGGAAAACAGTAGCATAGGTTAACAGCATCAGATATCTGGGAGAGGTGGTTGAGGAAAAGGGAAGTCTGAATGAGGAGGTCAAAGCTAGAATCAGAGGTGCTGCAGCTAACTGGCACAGAGTGTCAGGGATAGTGTGTGATAGAAAAATGTCAAAAAAGCTGAAAAGTGAGGTGTATAAAATAGTGGTGCTACCAGTGCTTCCATATGGCATAGAAATCTGGTCAGTGAAGGCAGAGCAGATGAGTAAGCTTGAGGTGATGAAGATGAAGGGCCTGAGGTGGGTGGTAGGATGCACACTATGAGACAGATGAAGAAATGAAGATATTAGAGCAGAAGCCAGAGTGGCACCAGATGCAGAGAAGGTCAAGGACAACAGGTTATAGTTGTTCAGTAACATATGCAGAAAAGCAGAAGATGATTTGGTGAAGAAGACTTTGGAAAGACAGGAAGAAAGCAAGAGAAACTTTTGATGGCCAGTCAGAAAATTCATGGATTGTATAAGGGAAGACTTGCAACAGTCAGACATGATTGTTGAAGAAGGTAGGAGAGTGGCACTAAATCAAGAGAGGTGGAGAAAGTTGGTTCATGATCCCTAATCCCATGTAAATATGGGAAGAATGGTGTGTGTGTGTGTGTGTGTGTGTGTGTGTGTGTGTGTGTGTGTGTGTGTGTGTGGATGACGATGATGAGATAGTAATATTTGTTTAATACAGGGGACTCACATATTAGCCTTAAAATTTGATGGTTATGAACGGAAATGACATCCAAAGATCTCTGCTGAGATGATTCTCTAGTAAAGATTTGTGACAGTCTTAGTCAAAAATGTCTCATTTGGAATAACTTGTGCCAAAGAAGACAGAGAAGGCAGATTTGTTATGACAGAAAATACAGTTCCTATTTTAATAAAAGACATTTAATTATATTTTCAGGTGATGTTTCTTGGGATGAAGGTCAGCTTTTCCTGTACAATTTATTATTGCACTGTCTTCCTTTGATAGGCATGGCTACATAGTAGTTGGAGATGGGAATCCAAGACTGGGATCATAGCTGGACAGACTTGGTTCAAATATTGTAACTATAAACAGAGATTCAGTGCTTCTTAAGAACCAAAAGAATATCTACAATTTGTTTGGTCCACATATCTCTTTACTCCCTGGTGTTAGGGATTATACTTTAGTTTCTCTTCTACATAAAGTTTGGGCTAGAATACATTTTTTTTCTAAGTCATGGAGTAACTGTGGTTTAGAACACTCTACATAACCTAGGACATTCTCAGATCATTTATTAAAACAGTTAAAGACTCATTCTTGGATGAAACTTAAACCGACTTACTAAAGGAAAAGTATGCACTTGAACCTATTAAACTTCCTTTTGAGAATGATACAGATGAGAACATACTATCTGATGCAAGATGGGTGGTGTTTAAAGTGACTCTAAGGGGTTGGTAATTAGTAAAGCTTTTTATTGAACTTAAGTAGTCAGTGTTTAAACTAGATAATTTTCAGAAGAAATATGTTGAATCAAAATATTCAGATTATGGTAAAGTGAATTAAAAGTATTCTTGCTACAAGTCAATATATTTTTGAAACAAGGATGAGTGCTACATGGACCACAATTCATTATTTTCACTGGTGTATCCTTTCAAACTAATTCTTAGCTCTAATAATCTATTACATATAAAAAGAAGTAATTTGGTCTATAGTAATATTCATGCAATGCTAAATGTTTTCTTTGACACATGTAAATCAATTTAGAAGTCACAAAATATCTAAATTCAACAATATTACATCAAAAATTGCATAACTTTAAAACAGATACAATTCCTAGTGATACAATAGATGCCACTCGACAGATGTGACAAAGGTTTTACATACCCTACATCCTGGTAAGTCCCATTTGTCTTATGGTTTTAAAGCATCTTTCTATATAAAGTATAAACATCAACCTGTTCCAGTTCTACAGAACTTATTCAACTAAATCAAAGAAAAAAAAAATTGCAATCATATAAATCAGTGTCAACCTACTTTCATTCTAAAATCTAATATGGATTCTAAACTTAAGAATTAGTGACATAAACACTTAATTAACCAGATTATCTCATTTTTTGCTATACCTTTAGCTAAATATTTCAGTCTCGTACCAGGTTAAATGATGTCAAGCTTCCAGTTTGGATTTATGGAATGAAGACAAATCTTCCTGACAGAAACTCATACATTTATTTATATCTATCTATCTATCTATCTATCTATCTATCTATCTATCTATCTATCTATCTATCTATCTGTCTATCTATCTATCTGTCTATCTACCTATCTATTTCTATTTTGAATTTATCTACAATTTTAGACTGAAGTTAATTGTAAGCCCATTCTACTATCTAGCCATTCTTTTATGGAAATAATCACTTTTTAGATTTGTATTAAAATAGATCAAGGTAAGTATTATTTCTTGTCCTAAAATTACAGTTTGAAAATACCGTATCCAATGTAGCCTTAAATAGTTCATTTTTAAGACATTTGAAAGCACATGTTACGTCACATCTTTTATAGCATATGGATAATATATATTAGATTGTGCTAGGTGCAGTAAAACATATATCTTGTTTTTAAATTTTATATAATTTTGGTCTGTTGATCTATATAATTTGATAACGAGTTGTTGTAGCAATTCTTGGACATTTAATGTGGTTACTAAAGCAGATAATTTAGCACCATTTGCAAATATCTGAACCTATAACATTCAGGAATTGACATGCTTGTCATGAAACCCAGGACACTCCTCTGTTTACTGGAAACATCTCAGAAGTACCATCTTTGATCTTTACATAGGATTCCTTGACAATAATCCTGTGTTGCTGTGCCCAATGTGAAATATGTAACTCTGTCCCAACTTTTCACCACCCTGAGAACTGTTTCATGCGGTACAGAGACTAAATAGTTTGACCAGGTTAAATATTCTTATTGGAACCAAACATGAATGCCCTGCTTCTCTTTGCCCTTTTATTCTATTCCTTGAGCCTCTCTTTCACCAGATTATACAAAACTATAAACATCTGGTTACATACTTTTGAAGGAGGATGAGCAGGTAAAAATCCCACTTTATTTTTATAACCCCAAGCAAGCCATGCTAGGAGTGAAAAGACTGTGCTAAAGCCTCAAACTGACACTATTTCCTTATACATTATGGATACCACTGAGTATAATGAGCTTGTCCCTAGAATCAATATGTCACTAAAGGAGCTTACATATCCTGGATGTAAATTAGAATCTAACACACTTTTATATATAAATTTAGGCCAGTCAGTTAATGTAATAAACTAAAATTCAATTCATTTTAGAAATCTTCAATAGTTAAAATGAACACCTTTCCATAAATGTTTTATTACTGTGGCAACACAGTCTCCAGAGTCTCTTTGGAATTATTCAAGACAGTTAGTAAACTTACAATCAATTTTATTTAGAATGACAAAAGAAGTCAGAGAAAACCTATGCTGGCACAGGGAAAATATACATACTTCACATAGCCATATCAACATAAATAAACTTTGTGACTAAAAGATTAAGGGTGGGTTAAAATAACCAAATCTCAGCTTTTCTATCTTTCAGCAAGAGTTCTAAACTTATTTTCTTAGGTCATTATGAACTGAATTTTCAAAATACTTTATTATGGATTCAAGATGTGTGAATAGAAATTAGAAACTAAAACTATGAACCCGTTACAAAGAGTTCTATTTTTTGCAATAAGAGTTTTAAGAGATATATTCAATTAGAAGTGTATTTAAAACTCCTGATTTTAGATTTTCACTTAGTACTGGAGAAATGGAATTACTCGATTATTTCTGAGTCATACTTTTTTAGATAATTTCAATATTTCAAAATAGAATTACTTCATTTCTTCCTGTTTAAATGTGCAATCAAGGAACAGCCTAGTGTATTCTAATAACAAAAACTTAAATCAATCATGATGTAATCATATTAAAATTTCCTTTCATAAATACATCCTGGAATGATATAATTATGAATTACAAGTTAAATGACTGGGTCAAACAGACATTTAACTTAAATGGCAGGGACAGTATGCTATTAGTAAAATCAAATGAGATATTTAGAGACACTATATATAAACTAGAAAAAAACTTCTTAAGAAGTATAAGGGGAGGTGCAACTTGACAATATTTTTTGAGGATAGTATTAAGATGCATCACATTCCAAAAGGGCTAAGGCTCTAAAAAATTCCCAATGGCCTGGGGGACGGGTCAGGTCTAAATAATGAGTTACTTGAGTTACTTGATCATACAGGATATACTTGAAGAATGTTAACTTTATGTTAATAATACTATGTCTCTCTTACAGTTTACATATGAAACCTATCAGGATAAAATTAATTTCTTAGATCTAACAATTTCTAAGGATGTTGTTGAAATAAGCTTTGAAACAAATATACAAGATTACATTCTCCAGTAGTTATATATGCTACAATAACTGCCAGCCCATGTGGAAGAAAATAAATTTGATCAAGGGACAGATGGTCAGGCTATCAAGGATGGTTTCTGATACACAAAAATGTAGAGTAGAATTAGACTGAAAACAATGTTTTTTGACAGAAATTATTCAAAGAATTGTTAAATAATTTAGCAGAAGAAATTTTATTAAACAGGGATGTTAAATATCAAAAATATCAGCCTATTTTAAAAAATTCTAGAAACTATTAGGCAGGTTAAAAAGAATGAGTATGAACATAATAGACCTATGGTTTTAACATATGGTAACAAGGCAAGCAATATTTTGAAGATTTCCTGATAGAACTTGGAAAGGAGTATTTGGATCATTTGGTTTAGTTGACAACTTGGATAAGTTTCCTCAAGTTGTTTATGAACTGGGTAGGAATATGAACATTGTTTTTCAATCACCTTTATTGAATTATCACTTGTGACTTAGGCAAATTTATATTCATATAAAAGTAATCAAACTATATTAACATAACAAACATTATACTTCATATATGTTGCTATATATCATATAACCTCAAAAATATTACAAAATTATTCAATTTCTGCTTTTTTTAAACAAGAAACGTCTTTAGTAAACCATCATTTGCTACAATATTGTTGGAATTTAATACTGATAAACATGGCCACTGGACAGTTGGGAAAATAGGATGAACAAATATGGAACCTGTGCTCAGTGGAGATTTATTAATTATGGCACTAGTATAGTGATAGGCAACCACCCCAAGATTATTTGTACTAATTGGAAGCACAATTGTAGCACTGAGGGAGTAGTCTGTGTGGTTACTTGGCTCACTTATATGGCTTTTTAAGGTGGCAAGACAGAACAGTCACTAAGGAAAAGGCTATACCAGTATAACTATGCTATTAAAAAGATAATTTATCAAGGCCCTTGGTAAGCACTTGGTTGGGTGCAAATCTTCTTCCTCTTCTCCTTTCATATTCTAGAAAAGGTACCAATAAATGTGAGGGGGTAGACTGAGAATTACTTTTAGAATTTAGGGAATTAAGTTGGCAGATTTTACTGAATGTGAGTAAGACTCCAGGAATAAATGATACATTTTCCTTGAATGCTCTGGCAATGGTAAAATGAAACAAATTGTGATAAGGTTTTTATATTTGTACAGTTAATGTTATGCAAATTGGCTACTTAATGAAGTTTTTAAAATTATGTTATTACAATTGATTTTGAATATGTTATTTATAACTAATTAAGGTATTATTATTAGGTAAATAGATATTTTATACATTTTTAGATAGTTAAATATTTTTGAAAAAATCAATTTACATACATTTCTGTCATTCCATTATGTATTTATAAACAGGAATTTTAATATAAATACTTCATGATTGATTTAAGTTTTTATAGGTAGAACAGAGTAGTGTGTTCCTTGATTTATGTATTTAAACAGGAGTAAATTAAGTAATGTGTTTCTAAAGAAGTTAATTTTGATATAAGGAAATGAAGGCACTCAAAATCTTATCAGCAACTTGACTTCTGGTAGTCATCTTTTCTGTAGCTGTTCCTAGTGTTGGAGTTAGTTTTTACAATTCTGCTATTACTATTAATAATAATAAACCATTAAACGTCGAATATTTTCTAATATTGTCTTACATTTCGCTGATCTATTTAATAGAGAGAATGACAAGAATAAAACGGACACTGTTTGAAACAATGATCTCAGTGTGGATATAATGTGACCTCCAAGGTGAGAATGGACTGCCAAGGTCACCTACCATGTATAGCCTATCCAGTGTGGCCACAGTGCAATGCACTGGGTGAAAGTAATCTTTCCAACCATCTCAAGTGATCTGAATTTCTTAAGGCCCACATTGTAGCTTTTTGCCTCCAAATAACATATGATAATCCTAAAGTAAAAGGGCATTGAGTGACTGAACAGACCGACGATTGTCACACAGGGTTGCACCTATCCATTGCTAAGAAGTGGGGGTATCCAACAACTACCATTACTGATGAACATAATCCTCAATAAGGCTACTAGCCCTCCATCCTCAGAAGAGACTAACTTGAATATGAAAATGAATATGGATTATTATAACATTAATATGGAGGTGTTTAGGTGAAATGGCAGTGGAGTTTTTAACTAGATTGTTTAATGAAATCTTGGAAAGTGAGAGGATGCCTGAGGAATGGAGAATAAGTATTTTGGTACCAATTTTTAAGAATAAGGGTGATGTGCAGAGCTGTAGTAACTACAGAGGGATTAAATTGATCAGTCACAGCATGAAGTTATGGGAAAGAGTAGTGGAAGCTAGATTAAGAAGGGAGGTGATGATTAGTGATCAGCAGTATGGTTTCATGTCAGGAAAGAACACTACAGATGCGATGTTTGCTCTGAGAGTGTTGCTGGAGAAGTACAGAGAAGGTCAGAAGGAGTTGCATTTTGTCTTTGTGGATTTAGAGAAAGCAGATGACGGGGTGCCTAGAGAGGAGTTGTGGTATTGTATGAGGAAGTTGGGAGTGTCAGAGAAGTATGTAAGAGTGGTCAGGATATGTACGAGAGTAGTGTGACAGTGGTGAGGTCTGCGGTGGGAGTGATGGATGCTTTTAAGGTGGAGGTGGGATTACATCAAGGATCAGCTCTGAGCCCTTTCTTATTTGCAATGGTTATGGACAGGTTGACAGACGAGATCAGACAGAAGTCCCCGTGGACTATGATGTTTGCAGATGACATTGTGATCTGTAGTGAGAGTAGGGAACAGGTGGAGGAGACCCTGGAGAGGTGGAGATATGCTCTAGAGAGAAGAGGAATGAAGGTCAGCAGGACCAAGACAGAATATATGTGTGTGAATAAGAGGGAGGATAGAGGAATGGTGAGGATGCAGGGAGTAGAGGTGGCAAAGGTAGATGAGTTTAAATACTTGGGATCAACAGTTCAGAGTAATGGTGAGTGTGGAAGAGAGGTGAAGAAGAGAGTACAGGCAGGATGGAGTGGGTGGAGAAGAGTGTCAGGAGTGATTTGTGACAGACAAGTACCAGTAAGAGTGAAAGGGAAGGTCTACAAGAGGGTAGTGAGACCAGCTATGTTATATGGGTTGGAGACAGTGGCATTGAAAAAAGACAGGAGTCAGAGCTGGACATGGCAGAGTTGAAGATGTTAAGATTTGCGCTGGGTGTGATGAGGATGGACAGAATTAGGAATAAGTATATTAGAGGGTCAGCCCACGTTGGAAGGTTTGGAGACAAAGCCAGAGAGGCAAGATTACGTTGGTTTGGACATGTGCTGAGGAGGGATGCAGAGTATATTGGGAAATCGATGCTAAGGATGAAGCTACCAGGTAACAGGAAAAGAGGAAGGCCTAAGATAAGGTTTATGGATGTGGTGAGAGAGGACATGCAGGTGGTTCGTGTGACAGAGCAAGATGCAGAGGACAGGAAGAAATGGAAACAGATGATCTGCTGTGGCAACCCCTAATGGGAGCAGCCAAAAGAAGAAAAAGAAGATAACATTAATGAGACTGAAAAGAAAAACTCAACATGACAACAAGCATTGCAACCACAGTGTATGTTATCCATCCAATGATTAAGAAGAGCATACAAGAAAAGTGTAGAGAGAGAGCAAGAAAGAGATAGAGAGAGAGATAGAGAGAGAGAGAGAGAGAGAGTGGTGAGACAGAGTTAGAGTGAGAGACAAAGATAGAGAGATATACTATATATATATATATATATATATATATATATATATATATATATATATATATATATTTAGGGAGAGAGATAGAACTGGCCATTTGAAATAAAATCCCATCAACTCTGACTGTCACTGATGGTGGTAAACATTAGCCTCAAACCAGAAAGTCCGGGATTATTCACCTAGAGCCCAAGATAAGACATTTTTTTTGTTATTGGGAATTTTTTGACACCTTTGGATAACATTACTGTAAAGACAAGACTGATACAAAACCTTCATGTCTATGTGCTTCTTCAGGTTAAGCAGTGATGACTCTTTATCCCTGAATAATAGCCTTGAGTTTAGCAGGGTAAAGCAGGGTAGGCTTGATATCATACTGTCTAAAGAATTTCTTGAATCATTCTGATAGATTTCCAGAACTGAAGCAAGCTATCAGCAAAACCATTGTCAAAACAGATGGGCTTTCTATAAGGACCAGTTCACCCAATGATTTGTTAAATGGAAATAAATAAACAGGGGCATTAGCTCAGGCAATCCATAATGATAGTTGCTTCTCTTTTGTGTTCAGGAACAACATGACCAAAGCCAAAGTTTTGTTTATAGAAGATGTCAATGTAAGAGTCTGGGCAGAGCATGCTCTTCATAATACATTTTCTTTAAGCTTTGTATGTTCACTGTGCCTTTGTGCCACTTCTACAAAAGGTACTGCTGTATCCCATATTATCAGGGAGCTCAAAACCAGGCAGATTATTCCTTTTAGTTTGACCCTCCTGTTGATTGAGCTTTGTCAACTGAAAGCTTTTCTGTTGTAGGAGAAAGTCTATCAATTACTTGACTTCTGAAATTACCTGTCAGCAAGTGCCTTTGTGGATTCCCCCATTCTTAAAGGCAGCATAACATATATTTGCTTTTAGGTCTGTATGTTTGTTTGTTTGTTTGTTTTTTAATTGATTACTTAAGTGGTTTATTAACTAATTAGTTAATTACATTTGCTGAGTGGGAATTTAAAACTGGGAAGCCTTATTTAAGACTACAAAGAGGTGAGCAGTGACATATTCTGCCATAATGGGTAGCTACAAACCCAGCTATCTTACTGTGAGAATGGTGAAGTGTAAGTTAGTTAAAGAATGTGAGTAGCACAGGAAAGAGAAAAAAAGAAGTCCATGTATGCACTAGGTAATCTAGTATAACATTATCTGAGGCAAAGTTATAAGGGAATTTATCAACCCTGTAGAGCCTATCAAGTTTTTGATTAATTCTCACCACTGGATTTTTTGTAAGCCCTAAGCTTGGTTTCTATTAACAGAGTGAATATTTTCTTGAAGTTACTTCTGTAACAGAAGAACTGACCAAAGAAGTTATAGTAAGACCTCTTTCAATGGGGTGTATGTATTAGGACTAGCTTTTGCATCTATATGCTGTAGCTGTCTGTTATTTAAATATGGAGGAGCACTGATTTGAACTTCAAGGAATTGTGATAACTACCGCAGTGGGCCACCTTTGCATTATGGCAGTGATAAACCATATGATTCCCAAAGGCTGTAAATATGAATGGACTGATCACAGAACTCTGTAAGGTTCAAACAGTGACAGACAGAGGATGATAGATTGCATTGCTGATATGCTGGTGATTGTCTTCTAGGTAATTAGTTAACTACTTAGTTGCTGTAAGAAAAAATACAGTTGCTGAAAATCTAAAGAAGTCTTACATGATTAGCAGTGTCAAAAACATTGGAAAGGTTCAAAAATGTGCTCTGTCTGCAGGCACATAGTCTAAATGGCCACAGATATACTCTGCAACATCGTTCGTTACACCTGAAAGCATGATGCAAACAAGGGATAAGACTGAATTTTTTCAAATGTCAGAGAAGTTGGGAGTGTATGCATTTTTCAAAGACTTCTGATAAAGGGAACAAGGACATTGATAAGACAGAAGTTTTTAATGGGACTGAAGGTCCTCCTTTATGAAAGAAACTTCTAATGCCTTTTACTACATTATGGGAGTAAGGTCATCCTTATTAGATTAATTAGTGCATCTTGCAACTGGGTATGGAATGGTACTTGCTAACATTTTTAAATGTTAAAAGAGTGAAGTAACAGTTCATTCCTGACCCAAATTTCATTTTATAGAATAATCTGTACAGTATGCCAGTTGGGATGGAATTTTCTGAAGGGTAAAGGAAAGAAGAACATGCGTGTTGTGGGGAAGCGTGACAGCTGGGCTTCTGCTGACTTTTTTTGGCCATTTAATAGCTTCATGAAAATGTATTCCAAACTGAGTCATAATCTTGCATCATTTGGATGACGGAATGTGAAGTGGTAATATTATGACCATTAGCAAGTAGCTGGTCAGTACTATCGCAGAACTTATTAAGATTATTAGCAAATAAACAGTGCTGCTGCAGATAATGGATCTTTTCATGGAACAGTACTAAATATTTTCCTAAGTTTTAAATTTCATAAAATTTAACAAGATCTGTTTCAAGTATGAAGAAGTAATAACAGACCAGAAATAGTCACTATACAACACCCTGATAGATTTTAATGCTAAGATGCTTTTAAACAAGGGGGCCTTGCTGCTTAAGATATTCAAAAATCATATTGAAGTGATATACATGCTGGAGTGGCAGCTAGTATAACAGATGCCAGCTAGCAGAGCTGAAACCTCATTAAAGCTACTAGGGTCAAGTTTTCTCATATTTCTAGACTAACTAAACATTTGTCTTTTAATGGAGTTTGGAATGAGCTCCTACAGCAAACACTGGTATGTGGTCAGTGCTGTCAGCAACACCTACTATTATGATATGTTTAGCAGTAGTTATATGAAGCCAATCCCATATACTATGATAACCAGAGGTTTAATCTGCTTTACTTGTTAAGGCTTTCATATTGGAAAGAGATCATAAAGTTGCATGGAAGAATGACTAAATTCATAAAATAAAATGTTTTCAATCGACTTTAAGTGCCCCTTGATTTAAGCTTTGTAAATACACTGTGCAAAACCTGTTCGGTTTGTCCAAAAGCCTTGTGACCAAAAGACTGTCCCAAATTGCATACATACAAGATGCTTCAACTTTTCCATCACAGTTAGACAAGTGTTTGCACTCAGCAAGCAGCATGTTAAAGAACAAATTAAGAAGTGCATGCAACTATTCATAAAACATGTGGATCATGGAGCAGAGCTGGTATGGCATCAAAGATCTGTGTGATTCAAAGGACATGGTATACAGTTTGGTAACACAAACATTGCTACAGTGTGTAGCCATATGCAGTACAAGTGCAAATGACCTCCCTCTCTAATCAACTGCAATTCACAGACATTGCATCATCATCAGTACAGTGGGTGGTGCCAGCTCTTACTGAGTCTGACCAGGGAATTCCTCCACTCATGGGATTTTACTCTCTTTTGCAACAGTTTCTTCCTTCTGTTGTAGAGTTTGTTTATGGCAGGGGACCACCAGATTGGCTTCCTTTTTTTGGAGGATAGCATCTTGGTTCTGTTTGGGATAGCATGATCCATGCACTCATGTAAGTGCTTATAGAGTGCATTTGTGTAGGATTCAGCAGTCACAACTCTATTGTCCATCTGCATGGGTGTCATGAAGTTCGCCACTTCTGTCTTAAGACGCATGAAGTTGGCTTTGGAGAAATTTTTTACTGTGATTTCCTTAATGGGGGGTGGGGGCAGGATGTGGATATCTTGGGTGATTAGCTTATGGTCGGATCTGACCAACAAGGATTTGACTTCAGGTGTGGAACACTGGTCACTCATGCTGGTAATGACTAGGTCTAGGATATTGTTGCCCCTGGTGGGGGTGTGGATAAGTTGATCTAGGGCATTGGAATTTATGAATTCCAGAAAGCGTTGAGCAAAGGAGTTGGTACATGAGTAGTTTTCCCAGTTAATGGTGGGGTAGTTGAAATCGCCCATTATTAGGGTGTTTGGTTGAACCCTAATGTTTTCCAGTATATCAAGAAAAGAGGAAAGGGAATCCTGGGGCATGGTGGGGGGTCTGTAGCAAGCTACAGTTTGGATTGCAGTTTTGCCCAGAGTTAGGTGCACTTGGATAACCCCGGGTGCATTATGCTGAGCAACTAGCCTGAAGGTGTGGATATCCTTAATGAATATGGATGCACCTTTGCCTTTGGTGTTCCGGTCCAGGTTAGGTGGCCGAAAAGTGTGGTATGAGTTATAGCCTAGTAATGCAGGGGTGCTGTCTGGACCCTTGAACCAGGTCTCAGTCAATGGACAGATATCGATGTTCTCCATTTTAAGGAGTGTCTTGAGGGTGTGCATTTTGAGGTTTAGACTTCTAGCATTGAGTAGCATTACCCTCACTTTTTGCTTGCCTTTTCCTGTTATGGTGGTGAATTTGTCATTTGAACCTTGCCTAAAAAAGTCACTATAGGGGCAGCAAAAACCTTAGCCAGTATCCGGAATCCCAGGAGTGACAGGAGTAGGCAATCTCTGGCAAAGCATTGTGGTCTGTCAACCATGTCGTCCAAAGCAGACAGATACTGGATGCCCTTAGAATGACGCCAGAAACTTAGCCAATTGTTGAAGTCAATCATTTTGTCCTTGTACTGCGGTATCATTCTGGGTGATGGCAGGATGCTACTCAGGGCTAGGGTCATACCTGCCTGGGCTACAAGATCGAAGAGCTCTGCCATGTCTCTTTTCATGTAGTCCAGGGAGGTACATCTCAGGTCATTCACACCAACATGGACAATGACAGAGTCATATTTGTACTTGTTGTGGAGTGACCTGAGTGCGTGGGTTATGTGCTAGATCCTAGCACCCAACAGGCAGCTGACAGTAACCTTCTCCTTGTATAGCCTGGTGAGTGGGACATCAGTGTGCCTGACTATAGAGTCACCTATGACTAGTGTATTGGGTATGTTGTTTTGCTTTATGGGCTGTGGTTGAGTGGCACACTGAGTCTGTGGGCTATGTGTCATATGGGTTGTGTTGGGGGGTGGAAGTTGCTTGCATTTCTGCTTTGGAGGTCTCTGTTGCTTGAGCAGATTATTATTGAGAGCCTCCGTGAATGTTTTTGTATTTCTGTGTGTGGATTTTGGTGGTGTAGGTTTAGTGGGACTATGTGAAGAGTGTGGTGTGGTGCAAGTGTTTACCTTCTCCTCTTAACTGTTGAGTTCAGTCTTGGTTGGAGAGAGCTTTACCTCCAGTTTGGTTAGATAAGTGCATCTCTCACAGGTTGTGGTGTTGGGTGGTAGGAGGAGAAGGTTGTCTGTGTACATGAGGCAATTGCTAAATTGCCACAAGATGCCCAGATTCATCAGACAGACAAAAGAGAACACTGGGAGCTGAGCCTTGTACATGCCAGAATAAAAAAAAACACTTTCCTTTAGACAAGTGAGGAAAGTAAGTACAAAAGCTGTTTTCCTCTAGGTAAAGAGGGAGGTTGAGTGCTATAGTAATTTGTAGCTTATTTAGTGCTAACAAGTTCTGAACAAGTGCTGAGCATGAATAAGCAAATTCAAGTGCTAAAACTAAGAATCTGTACCTGGATCTTGTGGTATATAGGCTACCTAGTGCTTATCATTCCCACTGATAAGCTAGAATGCTTCCTTCCAACACAGAAAGGCTTGGGGGGCTCAGAAGCTTACAAACAGTCCTGGATACAGCAAATCTGTATCTGGACTAGACTAGTTACAGGAAATGTGGGAAACAAGCACAAACATGGGCTTTTAAACCAGAAAGTTGAAAGAGCTGGAAAAACTGCCCAAACGGCCAATAAACAAAAATTTCTGGGACAGAAATCACTCCTGTGGTAGATAGGCTACCTAGTGCTTACCACTCCCACTGATAAGCTAGAAGGCTTCCCTCCAACATAGAAAGGCTTGGGGGGCTCATAAGTTTACAAGCAGGCCTGGATATAGCAAATCTGTATCTGGACTAGACTAGTTACAGGAAAGGTGGGAAACAAGTGCAAACACTGGCTTTTAAACCAGAAGATTGAAAGAGATGGAAAAACTCACCAAACGGCCAATAAACTACAATTTCTGGGCCAGAAACCACTCTTGTGGTAGATAGGCTACCTAGTGCTTACCACTCTCACTGATAAGCTAGAAGGCTTCCCTCCAACACAGAAAGGCATGTGGGGCTCAGAAGCTTACAAACAGTCCTGGATATAGCAAATTTATATCTGGACTAGACTAGTTATAGGAAAAATGGGAAACAAGCGCAAATGTGGGCTTTTAAACCAGTAAGTTGAAAGAGATGGAAAAACTGCAAAATGGCCAATAAACTACAATTTCTGGGCCAGAAACCATTCTTGTGGTAGATAGGCTACCTAGTGCTTACCATTCCCACTGATAAGTTAGAAGGTTTCCCTCCAACACAGAAAGGCTTGGGGGGCTCAGAAGCTTACAAACAGTCCTGGATACAGCAAATCTCTATCTGGACTAGACTAGTTACATAAAAGATGGGAAAGAAGTGCAAACACAGGCTTTTAAACCAGAAACTCGAAAGAGATGGAACAACTGCCCAAACAGCCAATAAACTATAATTTCTGTGCCAGAAACCACTCTTGTGGTAGATAGGCTACCTAGTGCTTACCACTTCCACTGATAAGCTAGAAGGTTTCCCTCCACACAGAAAGGCTTTGAGGGCTCAGAAGCTCACAAACAGTCCTGGTTACAGAAAATCTGTATCTAGACTAGACTGTTTACAGGAAAGGCAGGAAACAAGCTTAGATTTTTTTTTGTTTGGAAAGTGGAAAGTGGAAAGGGAGAAAAGAGAAACAGAGGATAATTCAAAATTAAGAACCTAAGTGGCTTTCCCTTCACAAATGTTCTCTTTGTATTAGGTAGAGTGAGCTAGTGACACTAGACTGGAATAGAGCTGGGATAGAGCTGAACAGATGGGACTGGTAGGAGTGTCTGAAGTCAAAATATGATCTCACTGTACTCGGTTAAGTGAGCAAATGAGATAGACCCAGGAGGAGTGTTCAAACACAAATGTACAGGATGGGTGGGCAATTCCAAAGCCACCAAGATTAATATCAAAACAAGAACAGGGAGGGCGGGCAGGAAACTAATTGCAGGGACAGAGAGAGACCACAGTATTCTATGAAACAATTAAATAGAAAAATAAATAACTACAGAGAGATACAGACACAATATTCAATGAAACAATTAAATAGACAGATAAATGAAATGCAGGACAATCTTTAACACTGCACGTTTGTAACTAACTCAGCTAATAATGCAGTTGATTGTAGGTATGTAGCAGAAGCCAAACAACTCAGGTATTCAGCAGTAATAAATTCAAAGATATGTGACTCACTTATAAATACAGAGAACTCCTCTAGGCTAAGAGTTTAACACAGATTATCAATGAAATGAAACACAATAGCCCCCACTAATTGCAGAGAGAGAGAGAGAGAGAGAGAGAGAGAGAGAGAGAACACAGTATACTATGAAACAATTAAATAGAAGAATAAATAACTACAGAGAGACACAGACACAATATTCAATGAAACAATTAAATAGACAGAAAAATAAAATGCAGTACAATTTTTAACACTGCAAGTTTGTACTTAACTCAGCTAGTAATGCAGGTGATTGTAGGTATGTTGCAGAAGCCAAACAACTCAGGTATTCAGCAGTAATAAATTCAAAGATATGTGACTCACTTATAAATACAGAAAACCCCTCTAGGCTAAGAGTTTAATACTGAATATCAATGAAGTGAAACACAATAGACCCGACTAATTGCAGAGAGTGGGAGAGAGACCACAGTATTGTATGAAACAATTAAATAGAAAAATACATAACTACAGAGAGACACAGAAACAATATTCAATGAAACAATTAAATAGACAGAAAAATGAAATGCAGTACAATCTTTAGCACTGCAAGTTTGTACTTAACTCGGCTAGTAATGCAGTTGATTGTAGGTATGTAGCAGAAGTCAAACAACTCAGGTATTCAGCCGTAATAAACTCAAATATATGTGACTCACTTACAAATACAGAAAAAAATGTCTAGGCTAAGAGTTTAACACTGAATATCAATGAAGTGAAACACAATAGCCCCCACTAATTGCAGAGACAGAGAGAGACCACAGTATTTTATGAAACAATTAAATAGAAAAATAAATAACTACAGAGAGACACAGACACAATATTCAATGAAACAATTAAATAGACAGAAAAATGAAATGCAGTACAATCTTTAACACAAGTTTGTACTTAACTCAGCTAGTAATGCAGTTGATTGTAGGGATGTTGCAGAAACCAAACAACTTTGGTATTCAGCAGTAATAAATTCATATATATATATATATAAATATATATATATATATAAATATGTGACTCACTTATAAATACAGAGGAATCATCTAGGCTAAGAGTTTAACACTGAATATCAATGAAGTGAAACACAATAGCCCCCCCCCCCTAATTGCAGAGAGAGAGAGAGCACAATATTCTATGAAACAATTAAATAGAAAAATAAATAACTACAGAGAGACACAGACACAATATTCATTTAAGCTATTAAATAGACAGAAAAATGAAATGCAATGCAATCTTTAACACTGCAAGTTTGTAATTAACTCAGCTAGTAATGCAGTTGACTGTCAGCATGTAGCAGAAGCCAAATAACTCAGGTATTCAGCAGTAATAAATTCAAAGGTATGTGACTCACTTATAAATACAGAGAACCCCTCTAGGCTAGTAGTTTAACACTGAATATCAATGAAGTGAAATACAATAGCCCCCACTAATTGCGCAGACAGAGAGAGACCACAGTATTCTATTAAACAATTAAGTAGAAAAATAAATAACTACAGAGAGACTCAGACACAATATTCAATGAAACAATTAAATAGACAGAAAAATGAAATGCAGTACTATTTTTAACACTGCAAGTTTGTACTTAACTCAGTCAGCTAGAAATGGAGTTGATTGCAGGTATGTAGCAGAAGCCAAACAACTCAGGTATTCAGCAGTAATAAATTCAAAGATATGTGAC
The DNA here is from genome assembly GCF_019279795.1 of Protopterus annectens. Classification (NCBI taxonomy): domain Eukaryota; kingdom Metazoa; phylum Chordata; order Ceratodontiformes; family Protopteridae; genus Protopterus; species Protopterus annectens. The sequence continues at coordinate 716,766,547 of NC_056732.1, read as the reverse complement.
TCACTTATAAATACAGAGAACTCCTCTAGGCTAAGAGTTTAACACAGACTATCAATGAAATGAAACACAATAGCCCCACTAATTGCAGAGAGAGAGAGAGAGAGAGAGAGAGAGAGAGAGAGAGAACACAGTATACTATGAAACAATTAAATAGAAGAATAAATAACTACAGAGAGACACAGACACAATATTCAATGAAACAATTAAATAGGCAGAAAAATGAAATGCAGTACAATCTTTAACACTGCAAGTTTGTACTTAACTCAGCTAGTAACACAGTTGATTGTAGGTATGTAGCAAAAGCCAAACAACTCAGGTATTCAGCTGTAATAAACTCAATTATATGTGACTCACTTACAAATACAGAAAAACCCTCTAGGCTAAGAGTTTAACACTGAATATCAATGAAGTGAAACACAATAGCCCCCACTAATTGCAGAGACAGAGAGAGACCACAGTATTTTATGAAACAATTAAATAGAAAAATAAATAATTACAGAGAGACACAGACACGATATTCAATGAAACAATTAAATAGACAGAAAAATGAAATGCAGTACAATCTTTAATACTGCAAGTTTGTACTTAACTCAGCTAGTAATGCAGTTGATTGTAGGGATGTTGCAGAAACCAAACAACTTTGGAATTCAGCAGTAATAAATTCATATATATATATGTGACTCACTTATAAATACAGAGGAATCATCTAGACTAAGAGCTTAACACTGAATATCAATGAAGTGAAACACAATAGCCCCCACTAATTGCAGAGAGAGAGAGAGAGAGAGAGAGAGAGAGAGCACAATATTCTATGAAACAATTAAATAGAAACATAAATAACTACAGAGAGACACAGACACAATATTCATTTAAACTATTAAATAGACAGAAAAATGAAATGCAATGCAATCTTTAACACTGCAAGTTTGTAATTAACTCAGCTAGTAATTCAGTTGACTGTCAGCATGTATCAGAATCCAAACAACTCAGGTATTCAGCAGTAATAAATTCAAAGGTATGTGACTCACTTATAAATACAGAGCACCCCTCTAGGTTAATAGTTTAACAGTGAATATGAATGAAGTGAAATACAATAGCCCCCACTAATTACACAGACCGAGAGAGACCACAGTATTCTATGAAACAATTAAATAGAAAAATAAATAACTACAGAGAGACTCAGACACAATGTTCAATGAAACAATTAAATAGACAGAAAAATGAAATGCAGTACTATTTTTAACACTGCAAGTTTGTACTTAACTCAGTCAGCTAGAAATGGAGTTGATTGCAGGTATGTAGCAGAAGCCAAACAACTCAGGTATTCAGCAGTAATAAATTCAAAGCTATGTGACTCACTTATAAATACAGAGAATCCCTCTAGGTTAAGTGTTTAACACTGAATATCAATGAAGGGAAAAACAATAGTCCCCACTAACTACAGGATAGAGAGAGACCACAGTATTCTATGAAACAATTAAACAGAAAAATAAATAACTACAGAGAGACACAGACACAATATTCAATGAAACAATTAAATAGACAGAAAAATGAAATGCAGTACAATCTTTAATTCTGCAAGTTTGTACTTAACTCAGCTAGTAATGCAGTTGATTGTTGGGATGTTGCAGAAACCAAACAACTTTGGTATTCAGCAGTAATAAATTCATATATATATGTGACTCACTTATAAATACAGAGGAATCATCTAGGCTAAGTGTTTAACACTGAATATCAATGAAGTGAAACACAATAGCCCCCACTAACTGCAGGATAGAGAGAGACCACACTAAATTCAAAGGTATGTGACTCACTTACAAATACAGAGCACCCCTCTAGGATAATAGTTTAACACTGAATATCAATGAAGTGAAATACAATAGCCCCCACTAATTGCACAGACAGAGAGAGACCACAGTATTCTATGTTCAATGTTTCTATGAAACAATTAAATAGAAAAATAAATAACTACAGAAAGACTCAGACACAATATTCAATGAAACAATTAAATAGACAGAAAAATGAAATACAGTACTACTTTAACACTGCAAGTTTGTACTTAACTCAGTCAGCTAGAAATGGAGTTGATTGTAGGTATGTAGCAGAAGTCAAACAACTCAGGTATTCAGCAGTAATAAATTCAAAGATATGTGACTCACTTATAAATACAGAGAATCCCTCTAGGCTAAGTGTTTAACATTGAATATCAATGAAGTGAAACACAATACCTCCCACTAACTGCAGGATAGAGAGAGACCACACTATTCTATGAAACAATTAAATAGAAAAATAAATAACTACAGAGAGAAACAGACACAATATTCAATGAAACAATTAAATAGATAGAAAAATGAAATGCAGTACAATCTTTAACACTGCAAGTTTGTACTTAACCCAGCTAGTAATGCAGTTGATTGTAGGTATGCAGCAGAAGCCGAACAACTCAGGCATTTGAGCAATAACCAATGATGTGGTGTGGTATATTGAATATTTACCCACGGTTGGTGTGGTTTAATCATGAGGGCAAAGCCCGAGTGATTAAACAAAGGCAACCATGGGTAAATCTTCAATATACCACAACCACGGAGTCAGTTAGTGCTATTATACAATGGCATTATTTAAGAAAAAAAAATACTTACTTTTCTTAAATAATGTCTTTGTATAATGGCGGATTACTGTTCTTCCTCCAGTTGTGATATACTGCTTCTTCATTTTGATGTACTGCACATGCGTATGGGACTTGCATTCCCATCCATACCCAGTACATCAATGCTTTGAAATAGAAGCAACGGAGAAAAAAAAGTCTCCGTTGCTCTGTTTCTCTCTCTCTCTTTTTTTTTAATTGTTAAAAAAAAGGTTTTAGGGCACTTTATATCAACGGAAGAAAGTCGGGGCGACCGGACCTTTTTCAGTTGGTGTATGGTGGGATTTACAATGGGCACGCTGGTTGGGCTGGGCCAATTAGCATGCACGTTTTCGAATATTAATAGGGAGTCATTGTATAATCAGCAGTAATAAATTCAAATATATGTGACTCACTTATAAATACAAAGAAACCCTCTAGGCTAAGTGTTTAACAATGAATATCAATGAAGTGAAACACAATAGCCCCCACTGATTACAGAGACAGAGAGAGACCACAGTATTTTATGAAACAATTAAATAGAAAAATAAATAACTACAGAGAGACAGACACAATATTCAATGAAACAATTAAATAGACAGAAAAATGAAATGCAGTATAATCTTTATCACTGCAAGTTTGTACTTAAGTCAACTAGTTATGCAGTTGATGGTAGGTATGTAGCAGAAGCAAAACAACTCAGGTATTTAGCAGTAATAAATTCAAACATATGTTTTCATATAAATACATTTGTAGCGCTAAGAAACTGGTGGGATTTGATTCGGTAATTGCTCCGAATGGGACGTGGTTTATTGCGATTTTTCTAACGCTTCTTATCTATGCACTAATGTAAATAAGCAACATAAATCTTTCATATACTAAATAGTTGGCTTCAGTATTGTCTTGCTTCTGTGCCTCCAGGGAATCCCAACCATAATAGATACCGTCAAAATAAATGTAAGCGACTTTAGTTTGTCACCGTGGGTCATGACCTTTGCAATCGCCATACTGCTCGACTTTCCCGATTTTCAGGTACGTCCCTGATTTTGACTCAATTTTTAACTCTGTACTCTTAATCCCTTCTAAATTGGTGACTTTTGGAGAAAAGGTGGTGAATTACACTTAATAACAACGATCAGAGTAATATATTTAATTAACTTCAGCAAATATTAAACCAGATACTTTTATTCTGTCAATATATCAAGTTAATATTAATAATATTTTAATAAGTGGCCCTGATTGTCCCTAATTATTTCTGGATTTGTCCCTGATCCTGTTGAGAACTCCCTGCGCCTGCGCCACAAGGGGGTTCCTGCAGATGTTAATAGAGGAGGTCCAGCAGCTGTTAATAAAGCAACAGTAGCGATAGAAATCACTTAGTTTCAGCCAGGAAAGAGCAACAGGCTGACAGGCTGATATTACCGTGATCTACGGGACATTGTCCGCCTCGACAGTATTTTCAACAGCCAGAAAGTCACTGCGTAAAAGTACACATTGTTTAGGGAATAAAAGCAGTTTAAAGGAAAGCAAAGTACTTGTACAAAAAGTACTGGACAAAAGTCTGCTTTCCTTCACGCCTTCAGTCGCTGTCCTTGGTGCTGAAAGTTCTGGCAGGTGTTACGATGGATAGCACCTTTGACAAGTTGGATGCTGCAGGCTTTTTGGAAATTTGGCAGCATTTCGATGCTGATGGTGAGTACAGATTTTGCATTCTGCTTCTTAAATCTTAACACTTTTTGTATTTTCTTGGAATTGTGCACCAGCCTCGGTATGACGAACTTGTTTAAACTATACGTATTTTGTTCAATACGGTTTTAACATTGCTATAGTCCATATACTGATATTAGTTTATTAAAGGATGAATGAAAGAAGGGAAAGAAACTCTTTGGTATAAGGCAAATATTTTTTTGCTGCCATTGATCAGTTAAGCTTGGTTGCAAAGAGGCTGCTTTGTTTCCCTCTCACCATGACTGTCAAGCTCTGAAATGACGTTCCATCTTTTATTAGAACTGCTTTTGTCAGTTTTTGACCTTGATATACTCAGTAGCCTAGGTATCAGGCTGTAATCGTCATCAGTAAAGGATTTTCCTGATGTATATGTCGTTGTAACTTGTAATGGATTGCTTTAAGACACTTTGGGAAACTTTCTCAGTTTCTCAAAATATAAACAGATAACATGAAAATAAATCTGTCTTGATTCAAAATACGAGAAAATATGCTTATTTCATCAATCTAGGAGTTTTGTAATCTTGTGAATCTTTTCACTAAAAATTGAATTGACTTATCGGTCGATTTTCTACACACAGCTACAGTAAGTGCTATGTTTATCCAAGCAGTTTAGCGGACGCAGGTAATGAGAGGAAGAGTGTGAATAGATTCTTTAAGGAAAGGAAGATGTATCATGTGTTAGTAATACAGTGGCAGTTATGTTTAACTCAGCTGCAGTACTTTTACCTTGCCACTGGGTTGTGTCTGAATTAAGACAGCAAACAACATGCACCACAATAATTAACTGAGTAGGTAGCATTTATGAACTGGAATAATCTTATTAGCCTGCTTGACATTCATTACAGCAATGCTGGCAACAGTCTAATACTTCGAGTACAGAAGAAACAACGTGAAAGACCATTAGATAAAATGAGGTCATCTGTTCTTTTTTAACATTAACTCAATGCACGTTTTTGTTTGTATTGTAATAGTTAACACTAAAACGTATTTTGGCCAGTTCTAAAAATGCTTGGCCCACGCAGAATGCCATTTCCCTTACTAAGTGGGTGACATGCAAATTCTCCTGATACAGTAATTTATATTCACTGCCTCTAATAAGACTTATATTATGTTTGACACATCCACGCTTGAATTCTATAACAAATTTTGATGCTATAACAAGAAATTTGAAGTTATCCACCACCTTTCTGTGAAAATTATTAACGAATACATTCACAATGTTATCAGCTTTGTAATTTTCATATAGCTTTTTTGAAATCGTTCTGGTACTGACTTGGACTTCACAAACTCTCTTTAGGTACTTAATTGTTTATATCATATAATTTTGTTATGCCTCTGCAGTTTTTTCTCTTAATTATGCATGTTAAGCTTTTCTAGCATGTGTTTATATCAATTAAGAGAAGATTTTCTTGCTCTTTACTGAACTGCCTCTGCCCTATTATTTTAAAGCTGTGTTCTTGCCATAACTGCAAACACTTGTAGTATGCTTCATCACATTTATTTATTTATTGTATTTGTTTAATAGGAAAGTCCAACTGAGTAGGAAGCTACCCATTTTCAATGGAGGCTTACGGAGAAAAACTCCCCAAAAAATTATAAAATACAGTACATAAAGAACATAGTAAACAGAGGTATACAAGTAATCAACAAATGTTTGACAGTTAAATAGCATGTCATTAATTATTAGCAGCAGCATCTAGAAAGCTATGGAGCATATTTGGAAATTAATTTGGTAAAAGAGAAAAGGATGAAAATTGGGGATTAGTATTAAGAGGTAAAAAAAGATGTTTTAGGGTAGGTACAAGAAGAGGGAGATGCAGAGAACAAGGAGGAGATTTTGGACTAATAATTAAACGTATAGTGCTTGGAAAGAATAGGGTAAAGTAAGGGGCAACATTTTTTCAGTAAATTAAGTCTTTTTTTTCTGTTTATTTGTTTACTGTGTAAGATCATTATACACAAATGCCCCTTTTCAGGAGTGACCTGGAAACCCTGTCTTATTAAATGACTTGCTCAGAGTCACACAGTTTGCAAATGGAAATTTACCCAGGACTATTGGCTAAAGCTATTCAACCACTGATAACTTTAACCCTCTGAAATAAATTGCCAAACTATTTTTTCTGGAAAGGATAGTATCAGATGGGTTCTTTCTAGCTTCTCATACAGCAACAAGTAACTTTTTGACTTCTACTAGTAATACCGCTTTTCTGTACCCTAGCATTTTGCTAACCCCGTTACTCACCTTCTGTAGTACTTACTTATGTTTTAGCTCCTCTAGTGTGACTAAACCTTGTCACTTTTAAATAATTATTTTTGCTGTAGCTATTCCAGTTGCATATTCCTTTCATAAGAATTTGCTTCCTAGTAAGTTATTTTTGATTACCTTTAATTTCTGTTTTATTTATTTATTTATTTTTATTCATATTAAGCTCTAATGATAGATCATTCTAAGTTGATAGCATCTGTTTGTTCTTAAGAAATAAAAGGCAGACAGTACATTTAGAATGTGAGTCTCACTGTAGACTTCTCAAAAATTTCAATGTGGAGGGACCATTTGATATGCCTTTCACTGGCAATGGTTCAAAAAGAATATCAATATATTTTTCTATAAAAATTGCTTTTTTAATAAAGCTTATTGCGAACACAGATTGCCATACTGTTTAACTTAAATATTTCAACAATTAAAAACTCTATTAATTTGTGCAACATGTATTCATCTTACAACAACTAATATTTCCAAATCACAACATTTGTTTATGTTGTTTAAATCAAACTTTTGTGCAGTCCGATGGGCTTAAGTGCAATAAGAATTCAAAACACACATTACTGATATCAATTTTTTTCCCTTTTTCTAAGATAATCTAATTGGGGGAAAATATACATTCTTGGTTATAGTTACCTCTTATTTTGTAATCACCTAGCCTCTCTAGGCTTATGACATATGGCATTTTTCTTTGGAAGTAAAGAACTTGTAGCCAATTAGACAATGCTTCTAGCACAAGCATTTAAATTTAAACCCTTCCTTCTACATTTGCATTCTAGCACCTTAGTTACTGTAGGTAACTGTCAATTGACGTTCATTAGTAGCAAAGTCTTAAATAGTGTTATTTAGGCTCTAAATTTCAGACTAAATGCATTGAAAACTGAGCATTGAATAGATGTAGGATTAAACGAAAACTGTTTCTTGTTTGTAAGACAAGGTAACAAAGTAATGGTACTGCAGATGAAACCTAATATACCTCTGCTGCTTAAGGAATGCAGCATTTCGGTGTTTATATTTATATATCTATATTTCTAGGTTCTGCTACAAGTAGTCGAGTCTGAACTGCTCAGAGACAACTTTCTTGAATCCAAGGATTAGAGCATCTTGTAGCTTGTACAGGCTGCTGTTCATGTTCAGACCTGAATATGAGTTTGGGCAAGCAGCTGCTGCAGCTTACCTGAACACATTATTCAAGTTTGAGCAAGGTAAAATCTTACCTGAACACATTATTCAAGTCTGAGCTAGGTAAGAGCTTACCTGAACACATTATTCAAATTTGAGCAAGGTAAAAGCTTACCTGAACACATTATTCAAGTGTGAGCAAGGTAAAAGCTTACCTGAACACATTATTCAAGTCTCAGCAAGATAAGAGCTTACCTGAACACATTATTCAAGTCTGAGGAAGGTAAGAGCTTACCTGAACACATTATTCAAGTTTGAGCGAGGTAAAAGCTTACCTGAACACATTATTATATTATGAACATGGTAAGAGCTTACTTGAACACATTATTCAAGTCTGAGCGAGGTAAGAGCTTACCTGAACACATTATTCAAGTTTGAGTGTGATAAAAACTTATCTGAACACATTGTTCAAGTTTGAGTGAGACAAGTGCAGCATCCATAGGGAGGAAGTGGGATGGGGTGGGGAAGTAGATTACAGCAGCAGCAATCATGAAGAAGATTTACATTTAGGAGAAAGTGGGGGAGTATGGTTAAGGAATAGAAGGGGAATTTTAGATTAAGAGAGTGGAGAGAGACTTTTAGGATCAGGGGCCATCAGGGGAGTTTTAGGTTTAAGGAGGTGGGGGGGGGAGTTTAGTGTTAGGTAATGATTGGGAGAATTAGATTTAGGGAGAGGGATTGGAGTTTCAGGTTTAGGGAGTGATTAGGGGCTTTATAGTTAGGGAGTGGGAGTCAAGTTCTAGGGTTAGGTAGTGAGGACTTGGATTTGGAACTGAGCTGGAGATTTTAGGGTTAGTGTTAGAGCTTTAGTAGTAACAGGGTCAAGTGTTGGGAGGGCTAAGTAGTTAAAGAAGATCCAGAAAGTGAGAGTTAAAGTAATTGCCTTTTTGAACAAGTGGCAGAGAGTGATTGTGACGTGAGCTACTAGCACATGAGCATTTGTTGTAGCTCACCTCTCTCTCTCTCTTTACACACACATACACACATATATATATATATACATATATTATATATATATATATATATATATATATATATATATATGTATGTATATAGAGAGAGAGAGGGGTCTAGTTTAGATGATAGCATGAGTTCTACAGATTGACATTTTAAAATGTCAAAAATTAAAAAAACAAGACAAACAGCATTTTTGCCATATATATATATATATATATATATATATATATATATATATATATATATTTATTTTTTTTTTTACCAACTCTGAGATTACACTACAGTGGAGAAAAGGGCACATTCCCTGATCTCCAGTGTACCGTGATATTGGTACAATCTGTTTGACATTTTTAAAATGTCAATTGTATGGTCACAACCATACAGATTTTAACATTTTAAAATTGCAATCATCTAAACTAGACCCTTATAAATATATATATAATCATGCTACACATAGTCAATTCACAATGTAATAACAAATCAGAACTCATAGCAGTGAAACCCAGAAAAGAGCACTAACACGAGTCCTGCAGTGTAGAGAAGTCCTACTCGCCTGACTACTTGCTGCTCATTGTATAGGACTTGACAAATTGTGTTTGACTAGTAAGAGTTTGACATAATGCCGCTTGAGAATCTGAATAGCATTCATGTGTATGTTTGTCATTTTAAAGAAATTTAGCAACTTTATATATGCATGAGCATAACAATTAATATAAAAAAAATAATTTAATGGGAATCAATGTTAGGAATGTGTAGCTTGTATTCTAATATGGAAGGTTAACACAATAACGTTTCTGAACTATACTCGCATACAAACATACCCATCCTTAACCCCTTTTCCCATTTTGCGGATGGGGTCAGGGTGTCACGTCATACATACAAACATACATATTCAAACACATGCACACATACATCTATATACATAATATGTATACATATACATGTATATGAAGTATGACAGACCTTCAAAGTATCAAAACTTCATATGCATGTTATACCTCTAAAACAGTTAAAATCATAAGGATTTGACTAGTCTCTAGTTTGAATCACAAAGAATTGAAAGAATACAAAATCTATTTTTTACAGGGGTGCCCCTGTCATGTAGGGTGGCTGTGCCCCACCCTACTAATTGTATATGCCACCTCTCGTTGCACTACAGTGGACAAAAGACAAATTCTTGTTCTCCACTTTACCATGATCTTGCACTGAAAAACGTTGGTACATTTCGATCAGTTGATTTTTGATCAGCTATACCATTTTTTTACCAATTCAGAAAGCTGCTCCCTTGATGGACTGAAGGTAACCTATATGTATATATATATATATATATATATATATATATATATATATATATATATATTTGGCAAAAGAATACAAGAAGTAAACATAATATCCTATGCTGATTGCCTCGAAGCACTGTCTTTTTACTCTATATCATACAGACTTCTGACAGGTGATATTTGCCTGACATACAGGGCTTTCCTGGACCCTGTTTTGTTGAACCTTTTACACTTTCTCAAAACATACAGCATCAGAACTGCTAGATGAAAATACCTAAATTTTGCTTGCAATATAAATATGACATGTTAGAGTGGCAGATATGTTTCACATAGAATTCTTATTCTCTGGAACTGTCTCTCCATCCATGTGAAGCAGAAATCCTCCCTATCCCTTTTAAGTGCAACTTGGACCAATGGGTGGGTAATCAGAGATTCCCCCTGGTATGGCTGCTATGTCTCTGATGGACAGAAGCGGTCAGTAAATCACTACCTATATAAGTCAAATTTGTGGGTCACATTTGGGATGCATGGCTAGACTTATAAGGGGCCTAGAGTTTGTTAGCCTAGTATACACCTATGAACCTGTGAACTTAGGAATCAGTGGTTATACTGGACTGTTGCGCAAATATGAATTATGCATCAGTGCAGTCCAATAGCCATGCAATCAAGTGCTATTTATTTTCCAAGTTATAATTTACTATTAAAAAGCTGACAGGCAGAGGTGACAGGTAATCTGATCATTTGATACAAGATGCTCAAAAGGTTATACAATGCTGAAAATGGCCTAAGAGAAAAGGTGTGCTGTTGCAGCAACTATTTTATTATCAGTAACATTTCACAAGGCGCTTAAAACAACATTTTGGAAATAAAATGAGAGATGCATGATCAGTCATAAGGCATCATCATTATCATCGGCACCCATTTTCTACATGGGGTTGGGGGGGTCATGTCAAATGTCGCCATCTCTCTCAATTCAGTGCACTCCTACCTTCTTTAACAGGCATGCCTGATTGTCGCAGGTATTGTCTCACACAATCCATCCATCTCTTTCCTAACTGCCCTCGTTTCCTCTTGCCTTCTTCCTGTCTGTTTCAAATCTTCTTCACCAGATTGCCTTCTGATTTTCCTGCATGTCCAAACCACCATAACCTATTCTCTTTTACCTTCCCTGCAATTTGAGCAACTTGGGCTTTTGCTGTGATGTCCTCATTTTTCCATCTGTTCCATAGTGTGTATCCTACAACACATTTTCAATTAAAAAGGTATGATAATAGTGGTAACTGTAGCTTCATATGCAGTGTGACATTTAACCTGTATATATGCCATAATATACTGGCTCAGATAAGAGATGTTTTGAGCAGAGTGGAATAGAAACAGAATTTTCTTAGCATATTGTTCAGTGTTATTTATGATTACAGTTAGTTTATGATTCTGATTAGAAGGGAAAAAGAGCAGTGCTCACCCCTGCTCAGTTACATTTGACCATTTTTTATTAAAAATTACATTAGTATTTCATGCCACAGCTATCATACCTGTGCCTCAGATGTGATTATTTTTGCAAAATTAAAAAAGTAGACTAAAGACATCTATAAAAGCAAGTATTACTGCAACCTAACAGAGCAGGAGACAACTTGGATGTTAAGTACCATATACTTCCAAAAGAACAGCTTCTTTGTTATAAGGTGTTAGAAAGCAGTGACTAATGAGAAAGCATCTGTCAGACTTGAGCTTGCCCCCTTGTAAGCATGTGTGTCCTCCCCCACATGTATCAATATGGATAACCATCACTTTTTGGATGACCATGTCTTCATCTTCCTGGCATCATCTCCCCACATCACAATAGCCCTGCACTTTCCATACAAAACCCTGTCATTTAACCAGTGGCATAAGCAAGATGGGAAACCCCATCCTTCCCCCACCAGGGTGGGTACACTCTACCTTTCAGTTTGTGCCATCGGGTACCCAAGCTGTTAGTAGAACTTGGTTCACCTGGGCTGTAATCAGGACTTTATCCCTCTATACCACTGACATAGGCTTTGACGCAAATATTTTGATGGGTCCCAGACATACCTTGCAAATTGTTAGTTACAAATGGTATTGAATAATTGTCTCTCTAAAAGTTTAGCTCATTGTACAGAATCAATTAGTCAGCAAAATTTGTCTTAGAAAGTAATCAGATGATGAAAAAATTTATACTCCATCATAGACAAAAAGAAATATATTACAAAACAGGTGAAGAATGAAATAAGTCTGAGCTTTTAGGCACCCTACTGTAATTTTGAGACTCTTCAATGCGAGTCCTGAAATTCTGGAAAAGTAAGTGGTACCCTCAGAATATAACAGCAAAATATGAAACTCAATGTTTTACTAAAAACTCTCCCACTCTGGGAATGCACTCCTCATACTAATATGTATACAATCTCTGAGATCAATATACCTTAGAGACGTATCATGGCTCTATAGACAATAACATAGGAAACTACAGACAGTGGACCATATCCAGTTCAGTTTTATCTAAGTCAGGTGGACTTTTTCAAGAAAGTTACTAAAGGTATGGATGAGGGTAAACTAGTGTACACTGTCTGCCTCAACTTGGCCAAGATGTTCAACACAATATCTCATTTAGGCATTGTAGATAAACTTACAAAATTAGTTGGCATAAACCCATATGACACCCAATGGACAGCCAGTTGGCTCACTGTTAGGATACAAGAAGTTAGGATAGGGCAATCCACCTCCACAAAGAGGCCACTCATTAGTGGTGTCCCGCAGAAATGGATGCTGGGGCCTCTTCTTTTTGGCTTCTACTTCTCTGAAATCAAGTCAAACATCAAAGGCCTCTGGCTGACCAAACTGCAAAAAAGACATGGTCATCGAATCCCCTAAGACATAGATACCCTTCAGGAGGGCCTGATGCAGACAAACAACTGGTGCCAGAGCCTTAGACTTAAACTCAGTGCAAAAAATGCATAATAGTATCATTTGGAAAGATGGTAACCCCTGGAAATTACCACATTGACAACACACCCCTTTAAGTGGAAACAGTGGTCAGTGATAACTTGACCTTTGGCCATCACATCTCTACTGTGGTGAGAAAGTCATTCAGTGCTATTCAACATATAAGTAAGGGCATGGTATCCAGATTCAAGGAGGTCATTATTCAGCGGTACTCGGATCTCATCAGACCCGTCATCAAATACAGAGTTTACTCACAAAAAGAATATGGTGAGTAAACAACAAGTCCAATGTGGATTGCCTCAAAGCCCTATCCTTGTACTCAGTTTCCTATAGACTGCTGCATGGTAATTTGTGCCTGGCCTACAAGGAATCCTCTGCTCCTACACTGATGCATTTATTACACATTCGTAAAACAAATAGCACCAGAAATACCCATTCTAAGGACCTAAACCTTATCTGCAACATAAGGAGGACATGTCAGAGGGACACATATGTGTCTCAAAGATTACCATTCTGTGGAACAGGCCTCCCATCCAAGTGAATTAAAGCTCATCCCTAACACTATTCAAATGAAGCTTGAACCAATGGATGGAAAATCACAAATTTACTTGTGGTTTGGCACATATGTCCCTAATGGACAGTGCTAGCCTGTGAATGCTTAATATGTACAAGCCTGTATTGTAACCATAAAATCCCTTGGGGATTGACACATGTCAGCAATATTTTGGTAAAATTGGGGGAAGCCTTGCTAGGCTTAAAATGACTTTTGGGCTGATAGCCTAGTAACCACCTATGCACCTATGAGAAGAGGGAATTTTCCAAGTTGCAGAATTTTCAGAATTAGTATATATTCCTTATAATTGTACTTAAATACTAATTTTTGTGAGGATTGCACTTACTGTCCTTGAACATACAATGGGAGCCTGAGCTGCTGGTATTCAGAGTCTCCTGAGCTACTGCAATTTCTTTGGCAGAATCCCTGGAGACACTGTATACCATTTTACTAGTCATGTTGTCATACACTTTTATGATAACAGCACCTGAGTCAATCTCATACTGCTTTTCTTTTATTTATTTGTTATTACTCTGAGTCAATATGTGGTGCATTGATAACATAGTATGTGATTCAGAAGACAGTTCCTCAGGAAGGTAGTACTATCAAAGGTCAGGCATACCAGGTAATTTAACCACCTTTGTGCTGTCCTTAAATATTGATTCATGCATTTCATACCTAAATTATTAATCTGAAATTATTCTAACTTTACATTTTACATAGACAATGGCTACATAGAAGGAAAAGAGCTGGATGAATTCTTCCGTCATCTTCTCAAGAAACTGGGGACTGAAGTAAGTAATTTATTGCTTATGTTATGTTAAAACAAAACAAAACAGGCATGAGCATGTTATTTGTTTTATTAGTTTCAAATAAATATGCCAAAACAATGAGGGACTGGTATGCAAGGTATATATTGTTTTTACCAATGTTAGCAATTGTTTTAGTTAAAGGAATTTTATTAATCCAGTCATTCAAATACTACCACCTGTTGCTTAAATCAACACTGTCCTGCTAGGAAATGATAAAGACATAGTTGGTTTACTCTTCATCATATCGTAAGTCATATCACAAGAAGGCACACAAGATGAATAGTCCTTTTCCATAAAAACTGGGATATTAAAGCTACCTGTTCTTCTAGGTTCATTTCACTTATTTGTTCAGGAATTTGTTTCTTTACGTTATAGTTGCTGTCTGAAGTACTTGATTATATTATTTTGTTACAAGCAGCTTGTTTTTTTTGCACAGCTTACTACTTAAAATGGCATGACATGTTCTTCAAGCACAGTTAGAAAATGAACACATATGTAAACAAATATAAACATCATATTTTCTTACATGTCCAGAACTAAGATATTTTTTGCACATTACAAAAATATTCATTATGAGTTGGAGGGTAAACAGTGGGTACAGCATTCTAAGTACTTTTTAAGACTCATGCTTTTATTCAAGGTTGCTCAGCATTGCTCACTACTAACGTCATAACACACATCAAGAAATGCAGGGTTGCTGGTGAAAATGTTTTAGAGTGCAGAAAACATTTGTAAGAGAACCACAATATTAAAAAAAAATCGATGCACTCTTTCGTTGTATTTAAATTTAATTCTGAAATAAGTTACTCTGGAAATGTGCAGTCTGTTCATTAAATTAATATTTCCTTAACTAATTGCTGCTCTTCTGTATAAGGTATTGACTATAGTTAACCATCACTACCAGGGAGTGTGGTGGTGTCCATATTTCTGCTTTTAATGAGACATTTGAAGCTCATTTGGTCTATTGCAAAGCTAACCACAGCCGATTTTTCTTGGTCCCTTTCTTATACAGCTCTGCAATGATACAATTTTCCCTTAAGCAGTTTCATTGTTTTATTTTGTTTGGCTAACTAGAAAGGCCCATTGAGACATTATTAATTTATTTTCAGTGGGACCTGCAAGCACTGAGATGGAAGTCATATTCAGTGTAAGGGATAATGGAAAAGATTCACACTCAGGTTTTCAGTTTTTCATACCCTTGCTTTTACCTACAGAGCTAAACCACACACTTTGTTTTAATAGATCTTTTAGCTTTAACAACAGAGAAGAAGAAGTTTGCCCATAGATCAAAATAAAAATGGCATAGATTATGACTTTCACCAAAAAAAAAAAACAAGAAATTGAGGTGAAGAAGTGAAAAAAGCATTATAATTAGGATTTTTGTTCTTTCAATGTTCATAGGTTCATAAGTTCATAGGTGTTTACTAGGCTAATGACCACAAGGGCCTTTTAAGCCTAGCCATGCATCCCAAATCTCTGATGAGTTCTGATACCCTTGATAAGTGTAAGCATGGGCCTGGGAGATGAACCATTTACAGGTTACCTGTTTGCATCAGAGACATAGGAAAACCAGGGATGGATTTCTGGTTTCCCATCCAATTGTCCAAGTTGCACTTGAATTGGATTAGGGAGGAACTCTGCTTCATATGTATGGGGAGTCTGTTCCATAGATAGGGTAGTCTATGAGATACATACCTATCTCTCCAGCAGGTCCTATTTCTTATGTGTACTTTGTCTAGGAGGTCTTTGTGGTTTAGGAAGGTTACATGTAAGTGCCTCAGTATATGTGGGTCTATATGTCTGCTTTGAGTTGTGTATGATGGGTGCAGCATGTGTACTACTGACAACCTTATTGACTTTAGGAGTAGTTTTATATGAGAGCTTTGCCTCCTGTGACATTGTGTAAATACATCTCTCACATACCGTATCAGTTTGTTTGAGAATGAACTGGTTGTTAGTAAACATGAGAGAATTTCTGCATTGCCTCAGGATGCTCATATTCACCAAGTCGGTAACGGAGACAGTAGGAAAGTTCATATCCATGGCAACAGACCATTTTTTATTGATTAGACTGTTGGAGTGAGAATATCAATCACTGTTAGGAGTATCTGGTTTGCAACTATGTGGACAGTGCTTGTCACTGCAAACTAGTTGTCCTGTGTGCAACTAGATATTGGAGAAATTTCAATTGTACTTTTACAGGAAAAATATCACTCCAAAGGTGTGTGAGTCTGAGTCTGTACAGAGCACTGCCAAACACTTGAGGGGAAACTAATACGTGCACCCTGAAAATTTAAGGATGAAGTATTTAGACAGATATTCTGACGTTAGGAAGAAATCAAGCAGATATAATGTCTGCAATGACATTGAGGTGTAACAAGAATTTGCTAACATCTTGGCTTAAAATGATTTAAAGTTCGATGTATGTTAACATACTTCTGGATGACATACTTACTAGCTATCTTTTTTAATTTTTACACGTATTTTAAATGTAATTTTTTTTCTATTTGACCTCTGACTTTATGTTATATCTCACAAGTTGGAAGTATGTAGACTTCAGTTTTACACATTCTGCCCATACCATGTGTATGTATCCTTGGTATTTAATGGCAACCGTACTTATATATCATGCATTATATTTATGTAGAATTACCTGAATATACTAAATCACTCAAACTGTGGCATAGATATAGTTTAAGGGTATAGTTGCACATAACAGTATACTTAAATTAGTGCATTTTGTAGCACCTCTTGAAAATGTTATTACTCAAAGAGCTGAGAATGCTCAATCTGTCTAAATTAACACATATAATACAGTGTACAGCTATACAAAATATCCTTATGTCAAAGAAATGCACCTTTAAAATACAGGGATGTATGATTATGCGGGCACACAGTGGAAAATAATTTTTCCATCCTGTGTATATAGGAGCAGCATTTTAAACACTCAATACATATTTTAAATTATATGTGGGTGGTGGGAGCAATTACTGATACAGCATGACTTATATACTTGTGAATTTTATTTAGTTTTTGAACTATATTTTATTGTTTCAATTTTAATATACACAAAAGCAGAAATTCACAAAGAACAAACAAGAAGCAAATGCAAAAAAAAGTAAACAGATCAGTCAGTAACATCTGTAACAGAGAAGACCTCAACAAACTGTGTATAATTACAGTACAGAAAACATATAGAATTTAACTCAACTCAAGATGTCTAAGATCCTAACTTTAGAGACATGATTATTACTAGCAGCATGCTCTAAATTGATTAGTCTATTTAACATTATAGAACAAATAAAGTTGGTTATTGAAGCACTTCTCCTACAGCAGCATTAATTCCAGTAAGCACACTAAAGAATGTTTTCCCTTGATAATATTGGCCAAAAAAATTTCTCATGTGAGAGGAAGGTGCACCTGCACTGCTCCAGTTTTAAACGAATAATGGATCAATGGCAAGTGTCCCTTAAGATGTTGGCCACTAGAGCTTGGCACATAGAAGCTTAACCAAATCTGCCAATGTCCAATACACTTGTAAAATCCTACTACATCAGGGATTCTTTTCCAGATTTATAGGTTCATAGGTGTTTGCTAGGCTAATGACCTCTTTGCAATCTTCCCTTGACAAACTGTTATTTCAGTAAGGTCAACATTCAGTGGAAGATTCTTTGTTTCTGCTTTTTAAAATGTATGCAAAAATGAGCCTAGCCATGCATCCCAAATCTCTGACAAGTTGTGACTTGATAAGTGTAAGCAGGGATTTGAGGGATGAGCTATTTACAGGTTACCTGTGTTTATTAGAGACATAGGTGCCAAACCAGGGATGAATTTCTGGTTTCTCATCCCAATTGTCCAAATTGAACTTGAATTGGGTTAGGGAGAAACTCTGCTTCACATGGATGGGGATCCTGTTCCATAGATGAGGTAGTCTCAGGGATATATACCTATCTCTCCAGCAGGACCTATTTATATCACAGGCAAGGTTTAAGTCTTTAGAATGGGTAATTCTGGTGCTGTTTGTTTTGTGGATATGCAGGAGGTCCGTCAGAGTGGGGTTTGACAATGGTCTATATGCCATACATAGATCTCCCCTCAAAAGCCAGAAGGAGACAGAATACAGGGATAGGGACTTGAGGCAGTCTGCATCGGACATTTTACTTATGCCCTGTATTCTTTTAGAGAGGAACCTCTGTGGACATTCCAGTTGTTGGTTATCCCTGTTTACGTACATACCAAGGGGGCTATTGTACTCAATGATAGGTCTGATGGATGCCAAATACAGTGGAACAATGACTTCCTTGGACTTAGATGCCATACCTTTGTTTATAAGGGGTATGTATCACCAAATCAAAAAGACTGGTAATCAAATGGCATTTCACATCGAACTGCCATTCATCGAGGTGTTTATTGTGCGATCGTGGTACAGTGAAGATCAGAAAATTTGCCCTTTCCTCACCATAGTGTGATCTTGGAGTCAATATATATAATTAGCAGGATGTGGGGGGGCACAGCCCCCCCACAAGATTGACTTTGATAAATGGCATTTTCGAAGTTAATGCTGTTCGATTACAGGTCTTTTCGATGTTGTGATATAGACCCATTTATAATTTGTGAAATATAGAATGATTTTCTCACCACTGTAGACACATGATGGTCAAAGGCTAGATTACTATCTATGTGTGTCCCTAAGTCCCTGACTACTGGGTCAACTCTAAGGGGTGCATTGTCAATATGATAGTTACCAGGGATGGATGACTTCCCAAAGGATACTATTATGCATTTCCTGGCATTTAGTTTTAGTCAATGGCTCTGACACTAGTTGTTTGTCTGTGCCAGCCCCTCCTGGAGAACATTTGTGTTAGTGTGAGATTCAGTGACACCTCCTAATTTGCAATCATCTGCAAATTTAGTCAGCCAGAGACCACTGACATTGGCCTTGATTTCTGAGAAGCAAATGCCAAAAAGGAGTGGTCCAAGGACTGATCCCTGAGGGACTCCACTTGTGACTGGCCTCTTTGTAGAGGTGGACTCCCCAATTCTAACTTCCTGAGTCCTGTCTGTGAGCCAGTTGGCTATCCACCGGGTAACATACAGATTTGTACCTAACCTCTTGAGTTTGTCAACAATTCCCAAGTGAAGTATTGTGTCAAATGGCTTGGCCAGGTCAAGGTAGGCAGTGTGAACGATTTTGCCCTCATCCATTGCTTTGGTGACCTTCTCAAAGAAGTCCACCAGGTTGAGTAGGCATGATCTGCCCTTGACAAAACCAAACTGGGTTGGGTCCAGTGTCTGGAGGTTTGCTATATCACTGTTGATCATCTCCATGATAATTCTTTCCATGGCTTTACATATAAGACTAGTGAGACTTATGGATCTATAGTTTCCAGAGCTTGTAGATGGCCCACCTTTGTGCAGAGGGATGACTGTTGCTTTGCTTCATTCATGAGGCATGAAACCTGTTTGGAGGCTACAGTTAAATAGTAATTCCAGAGGCCATAATATGTCATTTTTCATGCTATTTAGAAGGCATCCTGGGATATTGTCTGGGCCCATTCATGCAGTGTTCTTGGTTTTGGAGAGAACATTAAGGACCTGTTCCCTAGTGATAGTAGGGGGAGTTATATTTGATGATATTTCCTGAGGGAAGGTTGAGGGAGAGAGAGAGTTAAAGTTGGATATGAATTTATCAGCCATGAGGTTTGCTATGTCTTCTGGCTCAGTATAGGTGGCTCCATTTACAATGAGCTCTGCACACAATTGTGTATTGCCTTTGAGGTTGTGGACATAGCTAAAGAATGCTTTGTGGTTGTCCTTGCCTGGGAGGCCAAACTTACCTCACATTTGGCTTTGGTAGATTTCCTTTCTCCTCTGAGTTGTTTGTTTAGTTTGATGAGATTGATTTTATCCTGCTGTGTGCTGCACCTCCTAATGTTTGCCATGATTTTCTTCCTTCTGTTATGCAGACTGTTGATTTTGTAATTCCACCAGGCTGGCTTGTTTTTTGAGTCAGTTCTTAATGTCAAACACTCAGAATTTCCCATCTAAACTAAAACTAGTTGCATGTAGAGCTATAAGCCCCCATTTATGCCTTTTATTTATTAATTACATTATTAATT
The DNA here is from genome assembly GCF_019279795.1 of Protopterus annectens. Classification (NCBI taxonomy): domain Eukaryota; kingdom Metazoa; phylum Chordata; order Ceratodontiformes; family Protopteridae; genus Protopterus; species Protopterus annectens. Next base: position 716,746,072 of record NC_056732.1, on the reverse strand, counting down.
GTATGTGGCAACTGGTCAGGACTCTAATCAAGTGTAGAAAGCAGTACACGGGATAAAATGGTTATACATGTTTTTATCTATTTCATTGTACTGAATTATTTGACTCTGATTTGAATACAGCCCTTGAAGTTACATAATGTCTGACACCTTGGACATATGCAGTCTTCTCTTTATATACTCTTGCTGAGTTTTTTTTTCCATACAATGTGTATAATGTATATCCATGGTTCATATGTAAGTACTAGGTAATCAGTCTGCAGACCATGTCAAGCCTAGTCAAAGAACCCTATTCAAAATTTCCCTCTGACCTCAAGGAGGGCAAGACAAGCTAGAACAGGAGAGAATTTCAGGCTGCCCATCCAATTTTCTAGGTATACCTTGAAGGTGGCAGGGCTGCTACTCTGCTTGACATGCAGTGGAGGTTTGTTCCAGAGGTGAGGGATAAGTTTGGATAAGAATCTGTCATAACAACATGTCTTATTTATCTGCTGATGGTTTACTTCCTTTCACTGAGTATTTGATGTACCATTAGTGCTATGAAGGAATAGGAGATCAAATAGGGTTGGATCTTTCATGATATGAAAGGCTAGACATAGATCTCTTCAGAGGAATCTATAAGAGACTGAGTACAATGAAAGGGCTGCCAGACTCTCCTGATAACTAAGATTTTTGAGGCCAGTGATCTTTTTTTTGTTATGAAAGTCTAAGTTGTTACTACAAAGTTTCCTAAGAAGGAAAAATTCCCCATAAGGCAAAGAACTTAATAAATGGGGGGATGACAAGTAGTGCCATATAAGAATTTATTACCCCCGATTTTTCTATAAATAGTGGTCCTAATAGATCCATCACCCATGCCTATCAAAGTTACATCTACAAAATTAACTTGATTGCCTATCTGCCATCCATCAAATCTAAAATGAAATCTATTATTATGCAAAGAATTAATCAACTTTATCTCGGCCGTCTTTACGAACAAAAATTCAGTCATCTATATAACAGAAATATTTTATCACATGATCAATAAAAAACTTCTGTCAAAATAAATGTTCAATTTCAAAAAGGGACATAGTTAAATTAGCATACATGGGGGTAAAATGAATTCACATGGCAGTTTCCTGAATATGTTGAAACAATTCATTATTAAAAACAAAAAAATTATTCTCCAAAGAAAAGAAAAGACATCTCTCTTCCAGGGCTTCTTGCATAGAGTGCTGGAATAGAATCCTGCCAGTTGATTGCTCAAAGAGGAGGCAAAAAGATCTACTTGAGGAAATTCCCACAGATGGATCAAATGTTTCAAGACCCCCTGATCTAGTTTCCATTCGTAAGGGTCTGTCCTGGTCCTACTCAGCTTGTCTGCTTCACAGTTTTGCTCTGATGGACTGCAGAGTGACAGTGTGCTGTGAAGCTGTATCCCAAGCTAACACAGCAAGTCTATAAAGGGGTATAACCTGCTTCCCCCTTGCTTGCTGATGCAGCACATGACTGTGATAGCATCTAAAACCACTTAAGGAGGTCTTGGAGTCAAAGATGGTTCAGAGAGTTGAGTGCCTTGATCAGGGCAAGCATCTCCAAGATATTTATGTGCTTGCATCTGTCCTTGGTGTTCCACACCCCTGCACTTTTATCCATCTTGAAACTGCTCACCAAGCAAAGTTTGAAGTATCTGTGGTGACTGCTTTGGACTAAGAAGGAAGAAAGGGAGATCTGGATTTCAGGATATCTGTTATCTCCTCCAAAGGATTTCTCTTTTGACAACCCCCACACTGGGATTTGAAAAAATGAAGTGTGTTGATGCTGGGACCAAAGAGATTTCAGATACCACTGTATGTTTCTCACATGGGGTCTTGCCAGGGGTATCTTGAAAATCATAGATCTCTCACCCAAGAGAAATTCTTTACACTTTGAAAAAGACTCTGCAAAGATAAGCAATTTATCTAAACTTGGAAAAATGTGGATATCCTGCAGCATGCAATAAGCTATAACTGGTGCTAGACACTTTGTGAACACTCTTGGGCAGCGTTTAATTCAAAGGTTAAGGAAGAGAACTGATAATATTACCCAGACATATGAAACCTTAATAAATGTCTGAAGTCTGGATGAATAGGGATGTGATAATAAGCATCTTATAAGTCTAGTATTACCAGGAAACTTGAAAGAAGAAGAGGAGGCAACAGCTTGTGAAGTGACATCATTTTGTGTAAGGTCACTATCACAAACAGGTTTTGGAAAGAAAGATCTAGAACTGATCTCCAAGCATTTTCTTTCTTTGGCAGTAGGAACATCCTTGACTAAAAGCTCTTTCACACTTGGATATGAGGAACTGGTTGCATCAGTTCTTGAGACAGCATATGATAAAGAACAGGTTGAAACAAAAGTGTGATCTGGATGATGAGGAATGACCAACTGGAAAGGAAGAATTTCCTCCCACTACCATCTGTAACCTTGATGAATGATATTCAGAACCCACATGGATGAAGCAATCTGTTGCCAAAGAGAAAAATGGAGATTAAGACTTTCTGGAAGAAAAAGGAGGCCATGGTAGGACTGTGTCAGAAGGTCTCTTGAAAAGTCATTCAGACATATTAGACTGTCCTTGGTTTTGGGAGGTTAGACACTTTTTTGGAACTCCCTTGCCATTTCTGCTTAAATGTCTGTTTACCTGAATTCTACTGAGACTGTTTATTTTGTTTTCTGCCAAAAATGAAAGAAGGGAAAAAATCTCTCTGACAATGTGGAAAAGCAAAGTTGAAAAATTTTAGAGATTCCCTGGATCAGTTTGCCCCTTTCATTGCACTTTTTGATCACCTGTGCAGCAGAGGGGCCAAACACTAAATCTCTGTCCAAGGGAGCATTTAAAATTTCATTTTTAACATGATCTTGAGGTTCTGAGAATGCAGCCATGCAACCCCCACCCCCCTCAAAACAGTACCAGTGGCCATATCCTTGGAAAAAGGTATGAACAGAGTCATACACATACTGCACACAATGCATAGTGACCTCTGCAAAAAAGAAACTAAGTTATTTAAAGCATATTTTTCCTCACAAGAAATTGCAGATAAAACATTCCTCATACTTTCACAATTTGTCAGAACAAACTTTAACACATTTATTTGTTTATTTATTATTTCCAGTTTGATGACCGGGGAGGTCCACTCGGCTCAAGGAGCCCGTTTTCAGTGGAGGCCCGGGGAGAAAAGCTCCACATTACATACAAGTAAATCAAAACTTACAATTGCAATCATACAATTATATACAGAGATGTAGTGAATTACAAATGCAAAAGATGAGCCCTCTTCATGACATACAGACATAGTTGATTAGAGATTTGTACAGCATATGGATGAACTGAGGCAGCAGAATAAGCTGAACAAAATACTAATAACTATCAAATTGTAACTTTTTCTGTTGATAGCTACAAAGACTGAAAATCTGAAAGATAGAAGTAATTGTTGGTTTTGTAGAAAGTGGGAGAAATAATGGAGGACAGTACTGTGTATACAATGTATACATTCAAGATAGTGGTGGAAGAAGAGAGAGGTAGTTGAGCAGTAGAGAGGGAGGTAGATGTTTAGCAGAAATAGATTCTGGTGTAAGCAGAGAGAGGCAGAAGTACGGAGGAGAAAGAGGCAGTTGTTTTGTAGCAAAAGTGGAGTACACACATAGCATTGATAATTATCTTAGCTAATTAGCATCATCTAGAAAAGAGTAGAGATAGAAAGCTATACACAGTATTTACGTTATATACATTCAGGTTTGGTTGTTATATTATGTTGGATTCAGAGAGGGGCAGCTGAAGAGGAACATGAACCTGAAAACTAAAGTTGCAGATATATACACTTTCCCCCCATATATATCAAAAACTTTCCCATCCTTATCATAAAGAGTAGGATTGGAATTAACTAAGTAGTTAGCAGCAGTGTGATCAACTAAAGCTATAGCTGCTGGGGCAGGTTTGGGAATACTGTAAAAGGCTGAGTAATTTTATACATCTTGTAATGCTTTTAATGTTTTTCTCTACTTCTGGTTTGATTTCCATTCCCACTTGCCACCTGAATGCATCTGCAACACTAAGAAGAGAGCTCATCTTAGACTTTTTCTCCTCATGTTTTAAAACTTTCAGTAGGTTTGGATTTGATGAGGTCAGCAGATATGTATGCAGTCCCATAACTGCAGATCTATAACTGTAATCAATTTTGAGGAGGTCAATACCTCCTTCATAGCGAGGGATATATAATCCTGGTATACACTGATTTTTATATACTATTTGAGAAGCATGAAACATTTTTCTTGTTTTTCTGTCCAGCCAATCCAATACCTTTTAGGGCCAGTCAGTCATGCCATAACTGTAAGTTAAAAGAAGGAGAGCAAATTGGTTTATAGCTTGGACTTTATTCCTAGATGTCAGGGCTATTTTCAATATTAGATTTAGTCTTCTGATGTATTCCTTACTGAGTTTTATTCACATTTGTTTATTGGTGATCCTTCATTAATTCCCAAATGTTTATACAAACCTTCCTGCTGAAGTTTCTTTATATCACATTGCTGTTCTAGACTGATATTTTCTTAGTACTGCAACTTTCCTGCTTTAATCATTGCTTTTGCACATTCATCATAAGCAAATGTCATTCTTATTATCACCAGAGAAAGTTTTAACCACTTGCATTTATGCTTTCAACTCCTCATCTGATGAACTATATAATTTAAGTCATCCACAAAACAGTAGATGAGAAATCTTTAAGCAAGTTTGTTTTCTGGGATGCAAGTTATAAACAAGAATTATTTTGTCAATTGAAAAGATTTATGTGTTAAGAGTAAGACAAAACAACAGCAGTGACAGAATCACCCTGGGATATCCTCCTTTGAATTTTTATCCTTAGGATAATAATTTGCCCTTTGTTGTGGTTTAATTGCAAAGTGGTTTGCCATTGTTTCATGGCCACTGTAATGTAATCGATCAGTGTAGGATGTATCTTATTCATCTGTAGGCCCTCATTTATCCATGAATGTGAGATGCTGTAAAATGCTATTTTGTAATTTATTCATGCTACACAAGTTCTTTCCCTTTTTACAATTCTCCATTATGACTTTATTTAAAAATACATGATCCTATATTCCATGTTACTTGTCTTGCTAACCTTCTATTCTATTACCATGATTGACTTTTCTTCTAAACGACTATAAACTCTGACGATCTTAATTCCAGTATATGGTTTGTACATTGTCAGAAGGCAAGTTATTGATCTATAGTTTTTAGGATAGCTTATAGGTTCACTCTTAAGGAGGAGTATTGTTTTTTTCTGCAGTTAACCAGAATGGTGTCTGTTTGGGGTGAGCATATACGTGGTTCTTACTGAAGGCTAAATCTTCAAGTAAAGATGTTAATACTTTTAGCCCAAAAATAGGTATTGCATCTGGGCCTGGGGTTTTCCATTTAGGAGCTTTTATTAATTTTGTTTAAATTTTTCTGGCCATTATTTCATCCTATTTCATATCCTGTACATTTAAACTTCTTACTGTTTCTTTTACTTTTATCCATTCATCATCTTTGTTATGTTCCACAGGGACTTCATACACATTTCTCCAAAAGGTGTCTATTTCTTCTTTTTTGGTGGTGTTTCTATTCCTTTTTCTTTGTTTCCCAATTCTCTACTGAACTTTTTGGGTCATAAATTAATTGATTATTTTGTAGTTACTTTCCTTTGTATTTATCTGTATATCTTGTAATTTTTATGCCTGTGCTGGTATCTTTAGTTTATTATTTGAAATACTGTACAATAGATCCTGGTCTGTTCTAATTCTGCATGTTACTTTTATCATGTTTATCTTTCTAAGTATTTTTGTTGATCTGTTCCCTCTTCTGTAATCTTCTGTCAGTTACACTTCTTGTCTTAACTGCTTAAGAGTTTTCTCTATTTGATGTTTCCATGATCTGTTGTTAAATTAGTTGCACAGTAATATATCCTACTCTCTCCTGTTAGATCACATGAATTTCTACGAACAGTCTTGATTAATGTGTTCATCTGTTTTATCAAACTTCTAATATTTTGGGTCTTATTGACCTTCTGTAATCTATTTCTTTCATTGATCTTAATATGTCTATCCATCTCTATTAAATCAAGCAACTCTTCAGTTAGCTCATTTTCTTCTTAACTGAGGGCACATTTTTGCTCTCTGTGAACTGCTGTGGAGATTGACATGAAGTTGCAGACAACCTTCCTGAGACATATTCTCTTTGGCTGCATCCTTCATCATTCATTGCGCTTTCATATGGGAACTTAGTGGCTCATCACTCCACAGCATTGATTGCTTAAGAATTGCCACTGTTTCATGCTCCTTCCCTTGCTGTGCAGCTCCAAATTAACTTTTGCACTAGCTTCCTACTGAGGGATGCAGAGCATCTTCATATGTCAGGTGATCATATGCTTCCTGTTCTGCCTGTTTCTCCCTAATATGGGGACTCATTGTTCCGTCATGCTGCAGTACTACCTGATGTGTATTTTCCTCATTACATCCTTCCCTTCACAGGTAATCCATAAGTTCAGTTTCTATTTCTTTAACTTCTCTATTACTAATACTCTTTTCTACTTTTTCCTTTGCTTACTTTTTGTATTGTGAAATTTTCCATTTCCTGTATTTCTCTTTAAATATCTTTGGTGCTGCTTTTTTAGTATTGATTAATGTTGCTTTCTCCTTTGCATAAATATCACACCATGCTAAATCTCTTTTTCTTTCCCATGTCCATATTTCTTCTTTAGATGTCTCCTGCTCCATGTGTTTCTCTTTAATTGTTTAGTCATGCTATGACATAAATCCTTTACTTTGCAGGTATTCCATAACTTCATTTTCTATTTGTTTAACTTCTACTACAGTAATCTTCTGTTCTACATTCACCTTTTGTAATCTCATTTTTTGAGTTGTGAAATTTTCCATATCTGGGTGCCTTTGCCTGCATTTTTCTTTAAATATCTTTGGAATTGCTTCTGTATTTATTAATATGGTTTTCTTCATTGCATAAATATTGCATCATATCAGATCTCTTTTTCTTTCCCATGTCCATGTTTCTTTTTTACACATTCAAAAATCTCTTAAGTTTTTTTTTTTATATATTTTCACAATTCCTCTGTCATTTCTTTTTCCATCTGGCCCAAAGTTTCTTTGTTTATGTAATGTTTTTCATGGATCTGCTGTATAAATGAACACAAATTTACATTTGAAGCTTTTGACAGATTTTATTGTGCAAATAGTTTTCCTCTAATTTCTCTTTTATTCTTTTTGGCTATCTTCTTTCTAGAAATTCTGGGCTTTTTACATAATAGTAGCAATACATCATTTCTTCCTTATCCTCATTAGTCCACTCTGTCATCTTTATGGCTCTTTTTTGGCTTGTCAGTTTTTGTGGGCTACTACTTTCATCTACAAAGGGGAGGGGGGCACCCTCATTCTGAGCTTAGCCTAACCTCATTGTAGGAATGTTTCTGTGTCTTGAGGATTCTACACTGTCATTTTTTCCAGTCCTGGCAACAGTGCACGTACCAGGATTGGGCACTTTTTCTCCTGGGACTTGTGCACTCAGCTGCCTTTTTATTTTTAACCAATTCTTTCCATGAGAGATGCTATATGAAGTACAGTCTTTATATCAGTGTTATCTGTACCACCAAGACTTGAGAATGAATTCATTTCCAGCAATATGCCTTTTCTTGCTGATTTTATCATCTCTCCATTTGGACCCCTCTGTCCCAGAGACTGTTGTTCTCCATTGAGTGCAGCTGAATAAATCTAAGACTGTTGTTTTCAGGTGCCTTCGGAAGAGCTTTATTTTGTGTGGAGTTTAGTCTAATGCCTGCATACTTCTCACCTGTTAGCACAAAAAATCTGGACAAAGGCTAAAATAATGAAAGGTGGGGGTGGCAAAGGCCCACAACAGGGGCAACTTTTAAATATTGCCTTATAAACTTAAAAAAAGTTGCTGCAATAACAGGATTTGTGTTAGCATGCATTTTCCTGAAGGATATGAAGTCTGAAACTCAAATTCATGTCATTATTTTGTGACTTTGACCCTCAGTGATTTGCTGCAAAACCACAAAGTTTGTGAGGAGAAGACCAAAATTATGAGGGAAAGATCTGGACATTCTGAAAAAATCTGGACAGTCGACAGTTATGAATGCCAGTGAGACCATATGTTAGTCTGGAGATATGCCTGTTGCTTCTCTAGCTAGATGTGAACTATTCCATATAAGACTTTAACTTGATCTAATATTTTTCAGTTTGGTTTTCTTTATGTCTTTGGAATGACATTTATTTTGTTCAACTGTGGCGTTAGATTTTATGCTGAGACAAATCTTTGGGGAGTCCTAGAAGCACTGCTGTTATTTCTGTGGGTTGATTGTTAATGTTACTTAGCAAAGCCACCTCCTTAGTATGATAAAATATTTTCAAGGGGTCACATTTAAGCAATGAAGAGTTCTGTGAGCTTTATTTATTGAAATGCAGAGGTAGCTAGGCCAGCTATCACCCTGTGCCATTCCCATAGACTTGCTGCCCACCACCCAACCAAATACAAAAAGGATTTCTGCTTACTGCAGTTTAGCAGCCAATCCATATCCCCCCAAGGCTCCTCAAGTGGACAACAATGAAAAAAATCCAACCTACAGTAAGCCAGGCAATCACACACCACCAAATCCATGCCCCCACCCCAGTTCTCACAAGAAGAAACAAAAAACAGAAAAAAAAAAAAAAAAAACAGAAGCTTCTTTGAATTACTATAGGAAACTGACTGACCTTGTTCCATGTGGATTAACCTTTGATTTGTTTGGGCATAAACAGAAGTACTAGTACTGTATTAGAGGTGAAATTCATGTTGCTTGTCAGTTAGAATATCATCCCTTTGGATATACTTGAGGATTTGATCACAGATCGTATTTTCCAATATTTTAACTAGGGGGACACATTTTAACAATTGGCTAATAGTCATTAGGCAAGCAAGGGGAGGGTACAATATGATATGACCCAGTGTGTGCATATTTAAAGCTATAGGGTAGGTGCTTGCTGTTAAAATAAGAGAGCAACTATAAATTAGGAGTTTGCATAGACTATCACTTCATACTTTTAGGAATTTTTATGGAATACATGGTCTGAGGGATTTTATTTGTTTTTTTATGTTACCCAGTATGTCTTTTACAGTAGGATGATGTATGGATTTGAAGGTAAAAGGAAAATTTGTTAGTAATATGTGTAGTGGGGTATTATGGATTATGGTGGATACACTGGAGATGATGCTTGTTACTGGTGATGGAGAAACAATATTGTACTCATATGGCATTTAAAGAGTCTACATTTAGTTTTGCATCTAGAGAAACCTTTGGAAATGCTATATTTGTACAATAATCTTTGCATGGATTTCTAATGGTGTTTGAATGTCCTGAGTGAATGTTTGTAGTTTCTTACGGTTTAAAGCCTTTGCGATATTTATATTAATCCTGTTATCATTTTTAAGTGTTGTCACATTGGACTTTTGCCTGGGTTGGCTGGGTTTTACTTTGAACCTCTCCAGGCATTGTCCTTGGATTTCTAAAGTTGTCCTAGATGGTGTGTGCCAAGAAATGACATTTGCCTGCAATATTCTTTTTTCTTAGTGGGTAAAGTCTCCCCTGAATGGAGTTGAGTAGATTTTAAAAACATTATGAACACTGTTGTTAGTTAGTACTATGGCAGATGGCAGCCCAGCCTATGTGCTCAAATTCTATCAAAAGTCTGGACTTTAATGGTTTTTGAATAGATCATATTAGGATTAATATAGGAAGATGGATTATTTGCTTTGAAATACCATCTGTTGAGTATGAGGCAATGGTCACTCATGTCATTTGGTAATATCTTTAGAGACTCAGTTTTATCTGGAATGTATGTTATTATTATATCAACAATTACATTTAGCAGTAGATACGTTAAGTCTTGTTCCATTTCTAACTATTCATGTTAAATTAAGACTTAAACATCTAGTAAATTTTTTTATTTTTTTTTTATTTTTCAAGTTATTATAGTGAACAAGATCAATAAATTGAAAATATTCTGACACACCAATTAAATTCAAAGTCTAGTTTATTTATCTGGTCGAAAACCTATGTACTATTACAATATAAAACAAATTAAGAGAACCATTTATATAAAGTAATCACTGTGATGTATAGATATGAAAATCACTAAATTTAAAAATAGAATCAGATTTCAACCTCTACATCAAAAAATAATCTTAAGCAATCTCAGAAAACCTGCCAACATGACAGATTCTCTCAACCAAATGGAAGCTGACAACTATATGATGTCTGATGGTAAAAAGTGGACATGCCTTAGCTAATCACCTTTGAAATCTCTGGCAACCTCCAAGGGATGAGAAGTGATAGATTTTGACTGGCTGTTTAGGACAAGTAGCTCTTTCAGATGGGCAGAACCAATGTGATGTAGGGTTGATAAATGAGCACAAAAACCTTAACGGTGGTCCATGACATCATTGGCATCCGGTGCATTCTCTACATACCTGGGGTAGTATGCAGGTAATAAGACAGACCAGAAAATAATTTGGCTGCAGAGTTTTCAAAAGCTGTAACTGATCACAATTGGTGTCTGGAAAGCCTAGGCAGAGCCAGTTGTAATAGTCTAGTTGAGGGATCATGGTCCATGCACCCCCAATGCAAGATCTTTTGGGAGGACTAAACATTTGAGGAATGAAACCATTTGAAGGTAGAGACACGGTGGAACCAAGATGACCTAACAGTAGAGACACGTTTCCTTCCCTGGCAGTCTTTTGTTACAAATTATCTCAAGAGTCCTTACCTTGTCAACAAATTTCAATTTGTCTTCAACATATATAATGGTGAGACTCAAGACTGAAAAGTTTGATTTCTTAAGAGTGGCATGAGAAGCCCTGGCTACCTTCTTTTTGGTTTTACATTTAGATGATTATTGTAGACAGTAAGAATAGCTGGTTTAGGAGAAAAAAAGAGTATTTTGTTGAACAAGTCAAAGGTATCAGTAGTACTGGATACTGTGGTCAATGGACACTAGTCCGTATTTGCTAGTAGGATGCCAATCAGGAACAATGAAACTTCTTTGTGCTTGTGGTGTCCATCATTCTAAGAGGAAATAATAAAAGATGTAGTCACCAAACAAAAGAAGGTAAATGTATGGCTAACTAAGGTTACTTGAGGCATCCAAAATAATACATACTGCTTTTATATAAAGAAGCATCTTATTTACTGAGATATGTATAGTAAACTAAAAACCTTTAATGTTTTGCTGTAAAACGTACCTTAAATTGTGCAAACATGTGAAATTATTACTCCTTAAAATCTTTGTCTGTTATACAGCCCAAAAACATTAAATCACTTAAACAATGAAACAGCTTAGCAGCTGTTATTTTAATTAACGTGGTTGATATTAGCATGTAGGATGTGTGCACATGTACACATTCAGGCTAATCGAAGACTCTTATCATAAAATGTCATACCAATGCCATGTTCAGACAGAATATTTTTAGCACTTTTATATGTTAAATTAATTCTTATTATATTTTTTTAAAACCTAGCTTGATGTGCACTGAAGAATGAAAAACACATATTATAGTCATATTTCCCATTACACCTTAAATAGATACTTTCCCTAAATCATTCTGACCCAGTTAATTTGAAAATGAAGCAGTATTTGAAATCATTAAGAATGGTAGCTAATTTTCTATAAATCACGAATAGTAAGGACTTCTTAACTGTTCCATGAATTTCTGTAATTTATGTACAACCATTCTGCTTTATTTATGTTAATATTTATAGTACTGTATATGATGAAAGGATTCAGAAATGTGAAGTAATGCAAACTTTGTGTGTGCAGTAGCACGTTGCTTCACTACGGGTGATGCTATAAATGAAAAGCGTGCACCAGCAGGGCCTTCTAAGTATTGCTTAAACTTGCACTCTTTTTCTGTAGATACTTTTCACCACCATTACTACCACCTATCAAGCCTTGCCCTATCAAATTCTGCCCATGTGCTGCCCAGTATAAGTGATATACCTAGTACTATACTGGAGTCCGAACTACCTGTGGAAGCCATCATCCAGGCAGCCATGAGGGTTGTTTTTCCCTTTCTTCTGCAGGCTGTCAGCTTTCATTGTAGCCCAGTCCACCATATGGCTCCTGCTCTTAACACCATTACACATGTGACCTGCTGGCCCAGGGTTCTACTGACAAGGGTGCTATAAACATGAAATTTTCCTGCAAAGCTAGTCCATCAAATGGCTCCTTTTCTTCATGCCACCAACACTTCTTCAGCTCACCCCTGATTCTGCAGCAGATTTCACATTCACATGGACAACTCTGTTTCTCCCTACCCTAATATTGTCATAATCCCTCCCCAACATGGATGACATGATCACCTGTATCACTGCAGGGAAAAACTATGCCACTATTACCCATGCAAGCATGCATATTCCTTTATATGCAGCACAGCTTGTATGGCTGACGTTTATGTCCTTCTCTGCATTGACTCCTATTCTTAGTGATATGCACCACCTCCCTTTACACATGAGTGATGAACAAGTTGGCTGAGAACCACTACATCCTCACACTAGGATGGACAAACCATAGTTGCTCATTTCCCATCATCCTCTACTTGTCTCTTCTGGTGTCTTATCCATTATTTGAACTTGAGTCATCTTGGGTGCAGTTTAGATTTTATTCTTATGTACCACAAAGCTAAATGCCTAGATCTGCAGTCTGCCCAGTTGCAGATGAAGCTTTAAAGAACCAATATATAGGATGAAAAATGACAAGCTGAACACATCCTCTGGATCAAAATCAAAGCGAAATTGTCAGTTTGCAACTTCTTTGATATTAGATTACAAAATAAGTGCTGCCATCAGTCACTAGTCACATCTATGGCTGATTTAGCAAATGTTTTACCATAAACCTGGCTTAGAAGCAAAATTCAGTCCTTTACTTTCTGTGTGCAATTGTTATGTAAAAGGAGACTTTTAGATTCATAGGTTCATAGAAGGTTACTAGGCTAATGATTCGAAAGCCCTTACAAGCCTAGCCATATTTATTCCAAGTTGCATAAATTGTCAGCGGTTAGGTGAGTGAAGTTCACAGAGATAAGAATCTATGGCTAATTAATACTGGCTGCCTCTGTCCATGAGGGACATGGGAGCCACTCCAGGAGTAAATTTGTGGTCACCCATCCATTGATCTAGGTTGCATTTGAAGAGGGTTAGGGAGGAGCTCTGTTTCACATGAATTGGGAGCTTGTTCCAGAGACATTTTCTGGGATATGTATCTTTTTCTCCAGCATGATTTGTTCATGTCAGAGGCTAGGCTAAGATCCTTGTGCAAGTGACCCTTGTGCAGTTTGATTTATGAATGTGTAGCATTTCCATCAGGACTGGGTCAGAGACCGCCCTGTAAGCAAGAACAGGTCACCACTGATCAGCCCGTAGGAGACAGAATACAGTAACAGGTCTTTCAGTCTTTCCACATAGGACTTGTTTTGTGTAACCTGTGTTTTCTTGGTGAGAAACCTCTGTGGTCTCTCTAGCTGTTGCAGCTGTCTGGTGAGGTCCATGCAAAAGGGAGCATTGTAATCAATTATTGGTCTGATGAAGGCTGAGTATAATGGAATTAAAACATCCCTAGATTCAAATACGATGCCTTTACTTATGACATGTGTCACATAGAAGAATTTCCTTGCCATTGTGGATACGTGGTGGTTAAGGTTCAGATTGCTATCAACCTGAGTACCCAGATCACATACCACTGGGCTACACTCAGTGAGGTGCTAGCTATAATGTAGTTAGCAGGGATGTTAGCTTTCCCAAAGGGAAAAATAATGCTTTTTTTTTTTTGCATTTAGCTTTAATCCGTGGCTTGGGCACCAATCATTTGTCTGTGTTAACCCTTTCTGAAGTATACTATCATCACTGGGGGACTCAGTGATTGCTCCCAATTTACAGTCATCAGCCACAGGTCATCCACATTTGCCTGGACTTCTGAGAAATAAATTCCAAACAGTAAAGGGCCCAACACAGAACCCTGTGGTACGCCACTGGTGACTGGTCATTTGCTAGAGGTGAAGTCACCCACTTTGAAAGTTGTTGAGACAACTGACTACCCATCTAGTGATGCAGGGATTATTCCCAATTGGGAGAGTTTTTCTTAATACTTGAGTGGTGGATTGTGTCAGATGTCTTGGCTAGGTCAATGTAGGTGGTATGCACTGCTTTCCCTTTTCCAAGGCCTTGGTGACTTTCTCAAAAAAGTCAACCAGGTTTAACAGGCATGATCTACTCTTAACGAATCCAAATTGAGTTGGGTCCAGAGTTTGGAGATTACCTATGTCTTTGTAGGTAAGGTCTATAATGATTCATTCCATGGCCTTGCAGATGAGGCTAGAAAAGCTTATGGTTTTATAATTCCCAGAGTCAGTTGATGGTCACCCTTTGTGCAGGGGAATTACTGTTGCTATCCTCCATTCTGCTGGGACACAGCCAGTTCACAGGCTGTGGTTAAATAGAGATCCAAGTGGGTCTGCCAGGCCATGTTTTAAGTTATTTAAAAGGCTATCTGGGATGTTATATTGTCCCACTGATGCTGTGTTTTTGGCCTTGAAGAGTGCTGAGATGACCTGCTGTCTTGCAATAAGAGGCTGAGGAATGGTGGCAGGTATACTTTGGGGGATGACTGATGGGGACAGGGAGTGAAGTTTGCTCCAAATGTATTAGCTAGAAAGTTGGCTATTATCTACAACTGAGTATAAGTGGTGCCATCCACAACCAGTTCAGCGCAGAGCTGGGTATTCCCTTTTAGATACTGGACGCAGTTAAAGACTGCTTTGTGATTGTCCTTAGCTAGTGAGGTTAGTTTTTCTTCATTATTAGCTTTGGAGGATGTGACAAGATCTTTAATTTGTTTGTTTAAGCTAGACAGAGATTTCTTCCTCTGCTGAGCCAGTTCCCTTTTGTTCTTGGACATTAGTTTCTTTCACTTGTTGTAAGCCTGTTTATACTAGGAATCCACCAGGGTAGCTTGTTTATTTGGCAAGACCTGGTTTTAATCTGGTCAGGTACAGTGAATTCTATACAACTGCTTAAGTGGTTATACAGGGCATTGGTGTACACCTTTGCATAGGAGTCCATGTTATCTGTGTTCAAGGGGGCTTAAAAACTTCTTATACCATCACTTAGTAGAAGGTAATTTGTCTTGGAAAAAAATCTTAAGTGGTTTTGAGCTTGATGGGGTATCTGGTCTTAGAATTACAGCAAACAAGAATGATTTATGATCTGATCTTACCAGGGAGGATATCACACAGGTGTCGGGGGGTGCAGTGCTCCACCATGTTACTGAGTACTACATCCAGCACATTCTAGCACCTTGTGGGAGTGCTGACTAGCTGTTCCAGAGCATTTGCATTGACAAAGTCCAAGAACCTCTGAGCCAGCATGTTTGTGGTCGTGTACGTTTCCCAGTCATTGGAAGGATAGTTAAAATCACCCATGAATAAGGTGTTGGACTGTACGACAAGTGACTCCAGTAAGTTCAGTTATGTGGTACACTTTTCCTGGTTCATAGTGAGGGACCTATAGCTAGCTAAGATGTGATTAGGGGTTTTGCCTGCAGTTTATTGGACATGGAGTAGCTCAAGAGAGTCGTACTGTTTGACCAGTATAGAGGTGTACTTGTCCTTAATGAAGATGGAAACACCTCCTCCTTTGGTTCTTTCATGCTCAGTTTGTGGTCTGAATGTATGGAAGGCTTTGTAGCCCTGCACTGCTGGGGTGCTTTCCATAGTTTTGAATCATGTTGCAGTGACTGCACAGATGTCAGAATCTTCCAAGGTGAGGAGTGCTTCCAGGGAGTGCAGTTTCTTGTTTAGACTCCTAGCATTAAGCAGCAGTACAATGAGTTAATCTGGAGAGGATTTTGTTACATTGGGAGGTTGGTTATTTTGAGACTGCCTAAAAAAAAGGCACAATAGGGTTTGCTAATGCCTTTGCCAGTATCTGAAAGCCTAGAGTAGACAGATGCAGACCATCACTGGCAAAGCAGCATGGTCTGTTGACCATGTCTTCCAAGGCTGACAGATATCTGATCTCTTTGGACTGACACCAGAAGCTAAGCCATTTGTTAAAATCAATCTTTTTTTGTTTGTATTGTGGCATCATCCTTGGACAAGGTAGAATGCTGTTTAAGACTAGGCTTATACCTGCCTGTGACATATAATCTGAGAGCTCAGTCATGTCTGTCTTCATATAGACCAGTTACGTGGACTATGATGGTGTCATTCTGGTACTTGTGGTTGAGTGACTTGAGTGCTTGAGTGACTTGATGGATCCTGGCACCTGACAGACAGCTAACTGTAATTCACTCCTTATCCAGCCTGGTGAGGGGAACATCTGTGTGTCTCACTATGGAGTCTCATGTGACCGGTACATTAGGTTTTGTGGTGTTACATTTTATGGGCTTATTTACTGAGACACTATTGTGTATGTTTTATGTTTTTTTTTTTTTTTTTTTTGCATTGTTGTGTGTGTAAGTGATTTCCATTTGGGAGGCATCTGATCTTTTGGCAAGTTACTAGTGAGTACCTTTGCATGTGTGGGTTTATGCGTTGTGTCCTTACTTAGTGTGGGAAGTGATGTGAGTGTGCTCAGAACCTGTTTGGAGTTCAGTTTGTCCTTATCTTAGAGTCTTGTCTCCAAATTCATAGTGTAACTACATCTCTCATGTAAAGTATTTGTTTCAGGAGTAAGTGGTTGTCAGTATACATGAGACAATTGCTACATTGCCTCAGGATGCTCATGTCCATCAGGCTGGCCATTGAGAAAATGGGAAACTGCCCGTCCATGGCAATTTCTTACTGTATGTTTTATTAGGGAAGGTAATAGGTTAATCTGACAGGACTGTGCTGGTAGCACTGAGACTACAAGAGAGACTTATACTTTGTGTAGGCTAAGGTTGAACAATAAGGCAACGCTGCTCAGTGCACAACTGAGTTGCACCTATAATAGCAGAAAAGCTTGGAAGGGTTTCACTGACAGCTGTTTAGGGGAAAACTGAGCTTCATGACTTTTGCATCTATACATGGCATTGCTAACCACTGCTGTATGAAAAGCATCAGATCATAAAAGTGGGGTTAAATAAAAGCAATGATAAACAAGTTTTAAGCTAACTACCAATCAGGAAAGCACACAACAAGCCTTCCACCAGCAATCCCCAACTCAGCCAGTTTAACAAGATCACATAAACTACCTACAACAGCCCTTCAACAATTAGATACAATGTAATACAGTGCAATTGACTACTTAAAGCAGAAGTAGACTACATTTTTTATATAAAGTGCAAAAAAACCCAGCAAATAACTTACTAAACTGCTAAAATACAGTCACAATTTATAGGAGAAGTGCAAAAAATACTTATTTTAGGCTTTTCAGTAATGGATTGATTCAGGTGAAAGCAGATTCTCAGCAATCTGTAGCAAAGTTGCCAAATGACGAGGAGCTCTAAGTATCTGAATTTAGAATATTGTTATATATGTAAAGATGTAAAGTTGCCAAAGTAAGCTTGTGTTCCCCGTTCTGCCTTTGTACTTTTTCCCATTTCAGTTATTAACAGGGTTCATTTTAATAAATGGAAAATAATGAGAATCAAAGTATTTTGTCATTGTCAGCTATCACCGTTATCCAGTTTCATACTTTAAACGAATGCCATCTTGCTGTCTGAGAAAATGCTGTCACAGCTAAATTTAATATAAGCGCCTCTTGCACCACCTTACTAATACCCGCTAACCCTATCCATAACAATGCCCCTGCCTCTAACCCTGTACCGTACCTTTCAAAAACCCTTTCCATAACACTGCCAGTAATTTAGACAGTGTGGACAGAACCATACATAAATGACACTACCACTATACCCTCACTTAACCTTACCCTAATCTACCTGCACTCGCACAAACACTTTATCCCAATGCCAGAAGCATCAGAAAATCTAAAGGCTTTGGGATTATTTTGCCATACCTGCACTTACCTTACCTTCAAACATTATGTTCCATTTGTTTGAAATGTTAACAATTCATTGAAGAGAACAACAGACTTCTTTTCACAGTCATTCAGTCTGCCAACCAGCAGCTGATTCAATGGAATGAAAGGCAACCACACACTCACATGTATATGTAGATGGATAGATGTATGTATGTGTGTGTGTATGTGTGTGTATATATACATATATCTATATATATATATATATCTATATATATATATATATATATATATATATATATATATCTATGCTTTACATTCATATGGTTGAGCTCACATTGCTCGACCATACATTTTACTGACATTTCACCATGAATCCCGTAATGCTGAATGGATAGAATGTCGTAAAAACACAGATTTCGACATTTCCAACCACTCTGCACCCTAAAACAAGTGCTAACATGGGTCAAAAAGGGGACAGGATTTTGCGATTCGCAACACTTGCAATTGGATTTTTGAGATGTTGCTGCACTCCTTTCGGCCATACTCACTCGACCATCCACATATATATATATTTGGGTCTACTTTACATGATCGAACTTTCAAATGTTCGACTTTCATATGGCCGAGACCATTTGATCGAACATTTAAAAGTTAGAACATGTAAAAAAAAAAAATAAAACAAAAAAAAATAAATAAAGCATTTCTAGCAGGAGGCCAAGACTCCCCCTGAACCCCTCATGTGGGTGGCTGCACCCCCACACCCCCACTATTTAAATATACCAACTCGAAGATTGTACTACATTGTGGAAAAGGAAAATCTTCCTGTTCCGCACTATATGGAAATCTCCATTCAGGCCGTTCGAACTTTTAAAAGTTCGATCATATGGTCTCGGCCATATGAAAGTTGAGCTTTTAAAAGTTGATGATCCGAAGGGGACTATATATATATATATATATATATATATATATATATATATATATATATATATATATGTATATATATCAATCATCATCTTATTTCAGCTATTCCCGTTAGAGGTCGCCACAGCAGATCACCTGTTTCCATTTCTTCCTGTCCTCTGCATCTTGCTCTGTCACAACAACCACCTGCATATCCTCTCTCACCACATCCATAAACCTTATCTTAGGCCTTCCTCTTTTCCTGTTACCTGGTAGCTTCATCCTTAGCATCTTTTTCCCAATATACTCAGCATCCCTCCTCAGCACATGTCCAAACCAATGTAATCGTGCCTCTCTGGCTTTGTCTCCAAACCTTCCAACGTGGGCTGACCCTCTAATATACTTATTCCTAATCCTGTCCACCCTCGTCACACCCAGTACAAATCTTAACATCTTTAATTCTGCCACATCCAGCTCATACTCCTGCCTTTTTGTCAATGCCACTGTCTCCAACCCATATAACATAGCTGGTCTCACTACCCTCTTGTAGACCTTCCCTTTCACTCTTACAGGTACTCTTCTGTCACAAATCACTCCTGACACTCTTCTCCACCCACTCCATCCTGCCTGTACTCTCTTCTTCACCTCTCTTCCACACTCACCGTTACTCTGAACTATTGACCCCAAGTATTTAAACTCATCCACCTTCACCACCTCTACTCCTTGCATCCTCACCATTCCTCTATCCTCCCTCTCATTCACACACATATATTCTGTCTTAGTCCTGCTGATCTTCATTCCTCTTCTCTCTAGAGCATATCTCCATCTCTCCAGGGTCTCCTCCACCTGTTCCCTTCTCTCACTACAGATCACAATGTCATCTGCAAACATCATAGTCCATGGGGACTCCTGTCTGATCTCGTCTGTCAACCTGTCAATCACCATTGCAAATAAGAAAGGGCTTAGAGCTGATCCTTGATGTAACCCCACCTCCACCTTAAATGCATCCGTCACTCCCACCGCTGTCACACTACCCTCGTACATATCCTGTACCACTCTTACATACTTTTCTGACACTCCTGACTTCCTCATACAATACCACAACTCCTCTCTAGGCACCCTGTCATATGCTTTCTCTAAGTCTACAAAAACACAGTGCAACTCCTTCCGACATTCTCTGTACGTCTCCATCAACACTCTCACAGCAAAGATCGCATCTGTAGTGCTCTTTCCTGGCATGAAACCATACTGCTGATCACTAATCATCACGTCCCTTCTTAACCTTGCTTCCACTACTCTTTCCCATAACTTCATGCTGTGACTGATCAATTTAATCCCTCTGTAATTACTACAGCTCTGCACATCACCCTTATTCTTAAAAATCGGTACCAAAACACTTTTTCTCCATTCCTCAGGCATCCTCTCACTTTCCAAGATTTCATTAAACAATCTGGTTAAAAACTCCACTGCCACTTCACCTAAACTTCACCATGCTTCCACAGGTATGTCATCTGGGCCAACAGCCTTTCCATTCTTCATTCTCTTCATAGCTATCCTTACTTCCTCCTTGCTAATCCATTCTACTTCATGATTCACTATCCCTACATCATCCAACCTTCTCTCCCTCTCATTCTCTTCATTCATCAACCCCTCAAAGTACTCTTTCCATCTGCTCAACACACTCTCCTCGCTTGTGAGTACGTTTCCCTCATTATCCTTTATCACCTTTACCTGCTGCACATCTTTCCTAGCTCGGTCCCTCTGTCTAGCCAATCGATACAGGTCCTTTTCTCCCTCCTTAGTGTCCAACCTTTCATACAACTCTTCATATGCCTTATCCTTCGCTACCTCTCTCTTTGCCATGCACCTCATCTCCTTATACTCCTGTCTACTTTCTTCATCTCTTACTTCTTCTTTGCCAGCCTCTTTCTCTGTATACTCTTCTGTACTTCCTCATTTCACCACCATGTCTCCTTGTCGTCCTTCCTCTGTCCAGATGTGATACCAAGCACCTTTGTAGCCGTCTCCCTTACTAGCACTGCTGTAGTTACCCAGCTATTTGGTAACACTTCACTGCCACCCAGTGCCTGCCTTAACTCATCCCTGAACTCCACCTCACAATTACCCTTTTTCAATTTCCACCATTTGATCCTTGGTGCTGCCCTCACACTCCTCCTCCTCTTCTTGATAACCAATGTCATCCTACAAAACACTATCCTATGCTGCCTAACTACACTTTCTCCGGTCACCACTTTACAGTCTCCAATCTCCTTCAAACTGGCCCTCCTACATAAGATATAATCCACCTGTGTGCATCTTCCTCCACTCTTGTATGTCACCCTATGCTCCTTCCTCTTGTTAAAATACATATTCACCACAGCCATGTCCATCCTTTTCGCAAAATCCACTACAATCTGACCTTCTGCATTCCTTTGTTTAACACCATACCTACCCATCACTTCTTCATCCCCTCTGTTCCCTTCACCAGCATGCCCATTGAAATCTGCTCCAATCACCACTCTCTCACCCTTGGGAACAGTCATCACCACTTCATCCAATTCACTCCAAAATTTTTCTTTCTCATCCATTGCACACCCAACTTGTGGAGTATATGCACTAACAACATTCATCATTACATGTATTGCATAACCTTCCATCAAAATGGAAGATAGCTGATCCAAAAGTGATCGACTACTTTCCGTCAAAATGTAAACATCAATCCATAAAAGATTGGAAAGAAAAAACATTTTTTGAGGGGTTGAAGCATCCCTGCACCTCCTCCCCCCCACTAACTATATATACCACCTCTGACACTGTACTACAGTAGGGAAAAGGATTATACCCTGATCACTACTGTACTGTGCTCTATTGGTGAAACAGCTGGTACTTTTTAATCAGCTGATTTTCAATATACCGTACCATCCTTTTCACACACTGATGTAAAAACCAATTGCCGGCCCTGACACACAACCTTCAACGAAGGTATGCCCATTCATGCAAGTCTTCACACAGAAGACGCTCTAGCTGAGAATCGTACAGGACAAAGTCTTACTGTGAGGCGACAACGCTACCGCAGCACCACTACCGCAGTTTATATATATATATATATATATATATATATATATATATATATATATACATGTATGTGTTTGTATATGTGTATGTATAAACATACATACATACACACACACAAACGTACCTACTGATCGACAAGAAGAGAGTATCACTTTTTATTATATGTACATTTGTACTTGTGTGTATGTTTGTGCATTTCTGGGCATGTGTCTGTCTGTGTTTATATCTGCATACATACATGCCTAACTGTACAGCTTTGCCATTCATCATGAAATGCAGTTACTACCCCCATTGCACAAGACAATAAGCTTATTTAACACTAGAACCAAAAATATTTATTTACCACTTTTATGTATTTATTTTGTGTTGGTTTCTTATGGTCTTTATGGGTTTGCCACTTTGAATTTTGGTTGTATGGTAGAATCCTGGCCCAGCAGTAATGTTGGCAGTAAAACAGTGATGAAAGCTCTTTGCTTGGAGATACTACTGCTGCTGCTAGAGTTGAAGAGATTATTTATATCCTGAGGCTTTTCTTTGACCAACCAAACAGCCATTCACAGTAGTTGGAGTACTTGAGGTTACTGATGGCAATGTAGTGAGGGAATGACATAATGCCCTCCTGCCGTTGAAAGAAACAGCTGGTGAAACACAGAAGAAAACACTTGTCCATAAACTGGGTTGTAGGGTTGACTTAATGGTTAAGGTGCTTATGTGACAAATACAAGGTACAGGGTTTGATTCTCACTTTTGAAAGGTCAATTGGCCAGGCTTGAAGATGTTCCACAAGGGCACCTAGCCTAGTACTAACCCATGATGATTTATATTGAGCAGCAGCTGATTCCCCTGAGGACAAGACAAGGAGAATAAATATGAGATTGAGTGTTTGGGAGGGACAAGAAGGGGTGGTGTGCCTTTATTTTGTTAAAAGTAAAAGAGCACTGTGAAATGGCTTTACAAAAAGAATGTTGGGGGGATTGAAAAGGTATATATGTTGTTGTTAACCCTGACAGGAAATTGGTGGTCTGACTTATGGTACAAGAAAGGACAGTGGTTGAAATACAAGAGACCTCATGGTGACAGGAAACTGGAAGTGGAATAGAATGAGCAAACATGTCTCTCAGGACAGTTTGAACAGGACAATTTGATGCTGGAAAGTTTGGCCCCAATGCAATTTGACACAGTTTCATATTAAAATTCACATTTATTGTCTATGAGAATATTTATTAAACAGTTTGACCCCAGACTATTTGACCTCAATTAAATTTAATAAAAACATTTTACTACTTAATATTTTAATTAACAATTTTACATAGGAATTTAATATATTTAACATTTTAATATGTAAATGTTAATTTATTTATCATATTATTTAATATTTAAATATAATTAATTTAATTAACAATAGTTCTTAACATGTTAACATGTTAACAATAAAATCAATCAGGGATTTTACATAGGAAGTTAACATATTTAACATTTTAAACATTAAAATCATTAGAAATTAATATTAATAATATGATCATTTTATGTAGATCAAATTCAAATGTTTTAAACAGTTTTATATATATATGTATGTAAGTTAGCCCATTAAAAAGTGTGAGCAACTCCATGTATGTACTCTAAAGTTGTGTGATTGGCACGATCTTTTGCTAATGTTAGAAGTCTTTGATAATTTGTTTGATATTTTTTCCTCTTTTTGTGTTGGTTTTCGCTATTCTTGCTGAGTGTTATAAACTATGATAAAGCCTTGTTAACTAGGGCTTAACAGTAGTATTGAACTGTATTCAAAGTGTTACAGATCTGGATATGGAATGTGCTAATGCAGGGGTCAAAACGTCCTGTAGCCATCCCTCACCAGTGCTGGACACTGCGTTTTCTGTAGAAACGGAAGATGAGTAAGAAGAACAGTAAAACCCTGAAGAAAAAGAAAGAAACTAGAGAGAGATTTTATGGACCCTCGTGATTATTGATACTATATTTAATGGCGGGTATCCAACAATAATATGTTGCAAACCAGGGACACAGTCCCATAATTGTTTTGATTATGGATGCACTACAGTCAATCTTTAATTAACACATCTAAACAGACTAAAAAGATTGTGATGGAGGGCTGCTATTGTTTTAATGTTTATATGTATATCAGAGTGTGCTATTGTTTTAATGTTTATATGTATATCAGAGTGTGCTATTGTTTTAATGTTTATATGTATATCAGAGTGTGCTATTGTTTTAATGTTTATATGTATATCAGAGTGTGCCATTGTTTTAATGTTTATATGTATATCAGAGTGTGCTATTGTTTTAATGTTTATATGTATATCAGAGTGTGCAGTTTGGAAATTGTGATTCTGTTTTGTTCATTTTGCAGTTGACAAGCATGTATGTGTACTATTGTGTTAAACTTTAAAGTAGGTAGGTGAAGAGGACATTACAACAAAGTAAGATAATGATAGCTTAGCAATTGCTTAACTGGGCACATTTCAAATGTTTTATTTTTTTTTCTGAATACAAACTCTTATGGTTTGAGTGCATTCAAATACATACATACATACAGACTGGGGTAACAGAACAGTGAAAAATGAGCCACAATTGTGTTAGTATTAAATTATAGCTGTTATGGACAGACTTGAAACAACTATTATCTAATATATTTAACTGCTTATCATTTGCTGTAATGTTATTGCATATGTCAAAATGTGTGACTTGAAGAAATATGACCCTGTTCATTGTAGAATGGAGATACTGTGCTAAGATTATTTCAGGTTTATGGACAGACTAGAGCCAACTGTTGCTTAGCATGTCAAGCTGCATTAAAAATACTATTATGAAAGGATGTCATTTTTTCTGATGTTTGTGTAATTTAAAACATTCTGATCCAGTGTATTTTGCAGCTGATGAGAATGTGTGCAACAGTCTTACGTCTGAATGTATTTAAAACAAAAATAGAATAATACAGTAATGTAAGACAATGACAACTATGCAATGATTTAATTCAACCAGACCCCCAAAGTGTTTGCATATAAACTGTCATGCTTGCAGCACGTTCACTTGTGATAAACAGGTGAACAGTGAACAAGATTATATTAATATTAAATTATATTTCATTACAGATAGACTAAAAACACTTCTTATCTAATACATCAAACAGTGCAAAAGCTTGTTATGAAAGTCTGCCACTTGTTCCAATATTTCTGCTTATACTGGAGTGTATAAGATTATGACTTGCTCTGTTCATTTTGCAGTGTTGAACATGAATGTCTGCCTGTGACAATTTTAAAGCCTGAATATATTGAAGTAGGTAAAGGGGACAGAAAAGGAGTATAAGATGATTATGCATTAAGTTGTACTGAATGGACTATCAGGACCAAGCTTAGTTCTGAAGGGTATTTAATAAGTGAGAATAAAGTATACATTATTAGTAAGTGAGAATGCAGTATACATAGCTACAAGAATTAAAATGCTGCATATGCATGTGTTATATTCAGGGGTGGGTATAATAGTTTTTCTGTGTTGTGTAAGTTGCCCCTTAGTATGCAGAGATTAAACTTTGTGTTATATTAGTGTGTGCCTAAGGTCCTTTTTTTTGAAGGGGATATTTTCTTTAAGAAAGGTGCACTTGATTATTAAAATATGGTTCAAAATATACTGACGAGAGAAATGTATTCAAAGTACCCTTAGTGTGCTATTAGCAAATGTTTCTACCCACAGATGAATTGTCCCACTTTCTTGGGCTTTTATTTGTGAAGGAGTTGATCTATGACATTTGGGTCTTAAGTTTGGCAGCAGAGAATGATATTTTTAATGAAAGATTTAACAAGTAAGTAAGTATGATGCCATCTGTGTTTTTTGATTTAATAGGTAACACTTCACTGATAAGTATTGGTTTGAACTAAATGTCATGAAGATTAAATAAAGGTAGAAAAAGTATGGTTATAAGTGAAGCTGATGTAATTCATGTTAAAGTGTGTTATTAATGCATGGTTGGGACAGCAGGGAAAGATGCTAAGAATTTTGATGATGATTTATCTACCCCCAAAGGAGTCTCAATAGCTCAACAGGTAACACATTCACCTTTGGTGCTAAAAGATCAGAAGGCTGTGGGTTTTATTCCCATGCCAGATAGTGGGATTAATTTCTAATACTGACACTTTAGTTTCATCCTTCACATGAGACAATAAACTGAGGCCCCATTTGGCAAGCTGGTGGTAGTGCAGGTGGATGTAAAAGATCACTTGGTACTTCATGAGAAAAGAGTAGGGGAAATATCCTCGCCAAATTTCCCATAGTCAGTAAGAATACCACCTTGGGTCTCACCCCAAAAAAAAAAGGACAGTAGCCCAGTGGGACTAATCTGATTTTGTAAATAAATAAAAATAAATTTAAGTGGAATGTTCTAGGTATGAATGTACTATTGCCTGGAGAGGAAGCAGGTGATTTTGTATGTTTGTGAGGGATGCTGTCATAAAGTGATGGTGCTTTAGATAAAACTGTGAGGTTAGCTGCATTGTGGAGATATAATTTTGTTAGACGTTAGCAGATGAATGTTGAAAGATTGAAGTGTGGGTGTTATTAGCATAGATTAAATAATGCTGAATTAAAATGAAATAGCTGTCCTAAGTCACCTAATTGTTCTTGGGATTGATTGTTCTAGTTCAAGGTGAAGATAATTTAAACATGCAGTTGCCTACCTCTACTATACTTTAGATGGAATGAATGGATGATTATATAAATTATATTGTATATTTATGTCTGAAACTTGAGACGGTGATTCCCTGGGTGGGGAAGGTGGGGCTGCCCATTAGAGTTTATGTAAGATGGAGACAGAGGTTCTCTTCTTTGTCAAATACTGGTGCTGTTTAGAAGTGTTTTTATTTTTATTATTTTTGTTGACTTTAGTTATTACAAGAATTAAAACAGATGGTAAGATGGAGGGGAACTAGGTGTGAGTTCTGTCATGATATTGTTCTAGTACAACTGGTCAGACAAAGGTATTCATTCGTACTGAATGAGGATTACAGAATGGAAGATAACAGGTAGCATGGTGAGAGGCACATAAATGAATTTTAGTAGCACACAGGGGTTATAGGCAGTAGAAATTTAAGTGATGCATTTTAAGTATTTGAATTTTTAGGAGTTTCTCCATATAAAGTATGAATTGGTTGTAGTTTTGAAGTAGGACCAAACAATGTTTAAAGAATGGGAAATGATACAGAGTTCTAGGATAATGATTGTAAAATAATGCAAATGGAATTTATATGCTTGCTCAGTGTGGTAGGTATAACGACTTTTATTCTCCTTAGCTTTCATAAAAAAGCTGTTTATGAACACTATAAATAAGGCAATATTCTAAGATAGTGTTGTTGCCTTATACAGAATAGCTCTTTGCTGTGTAGGAGGTGTGTATTGTCCAGCTGATGTTATTATGGTAACAGGTGACAGAAGTATGCTTAGAAAGGTCCACTTGAGTAAGAGATTATGTAAATAAAGCTATGCATTTGGATTGTGTCAAATTTGATGTAGTTAAGCTGAGTATAGAATGCATGTGTGCTGTTGTGATTATAATAAAGCAAGAGAAACAGAGCTGTATATATGATAACTATTATTAAAGCATGTATACAATGCTAACAAATGGGATATTAAGTGGATTTGTTAGAAAAGGGTCACTCCTCTGTGATAACAAGTGGTAAGAGTGCACATGCTTAAAATGTTAAAATTTGAAGCCAGAGGAAATATAAAATGATCAAGACTCATTTAAATATGGTTATCCATGACAATGGTAAAGTAACAAGGTTATTTTTCTTTTTTTTACTAAACTTATGAGAAGTATGTAAACATATTTGCAATGTATGTAATTGCTTGTTTAATAAAGGTGTTTTTTTTTCCAAAAATCTTTTTTATCATTTTCTAGCATATAAATAAAATCTTCAGTGAAAAAATTCAAGAAAAATAACCCTAAAGCAAACATAACATACATGGGTCATTGCTTGGAAAACTCTTTTTGTGATTTAAATATGATAGTTTACTGGCAGTATTCTCTTGACAACTTTTTTGCATTAAAGTAGGTGCTATGGCACAGTTCATAGCTGATACTTGTCAGCAATTATGGGATCAAAAAATATTTAAGAAGAGAATATTTGCAATGTTTTAGTTAGGTAGTTAGTTATTTTGCTAATCAGTTAAATATATGGATGGAATGATTAAAATGCTCCAGACAGGCATCCTATGTTGTTATATTGCCCTGTCTATACCCTTGAATGTTAATTGAGAATATGATGTAATCAATACACAGAAAGTAATATATGCATGTTTGCAATACTTTAGATGTTGAGATCTGCATTCCCTGATATAATATTGCACTACCTAGATTCATATAGCATGTTAACACACTCCATGAGATAGCTAGGATGGTATAACTGCAAATGTATGTGCAGCATTCTTAAATGGTAATCTTTTCTGTCCATAGACTGTCCATAGGGTCATAGGTAGGTACTACCTGAAGGCATTTATAAGCCTAGGCAGAATGTGTTGGCTTTTGCCGCCCCCTTTGATTAGTTCCCTGTGTCTCTGTCCAGCAGAGACATTGAAGTGATCCCCGGGGTAAACTTTCTGTTTCCCATCCACTCGTTAAGGTTTCTCTTGAAGAGGGTTAGTGAGGAGCTCTGCCTAATGTAGATTGGAATCTTGTTCCAGAGCATGGGAAGTCTCTGGGACAGGAATCTATCCCTCCAGCACATCCTATTTAATGTTGTGGTGAGGTTTCAATCCCTAAAGCATGTGGCTCGAGGGGATATGGTTTTCTTTAGGTGGAGCATGTCCATCAATTCTGGGTTGGACATGGCCTTGTATGTCAGGCAGAGATCACCTCTGAGTAGGCTGTATACAACCGAGTACAGTTGGAGTTTCTTCAGTCGAGGTGCATAGGTCATCTTTTTGAGGCAAGTGATCCTCTTGGTGAGGTGCTTCTGTGGTCTTTCCAGCTGTTGCAGGTGTCTTGTAAGGTACATCCCAAATGGGGTGTTGTACTCTATGATGGGTCTGATGAGTGATGTGTAGAGGGGCACAATGACCTCTTTTGATCTGGATGCAAACCCTTTTGTGATTAGGTGGGCCACATAGAAGGATTTCCTAACCACTTTAGCAATGTGATTATCAAAGGAGAGGTTACTATCTACTTGGGTCCCCAGATCTCTTATTACGTCTTCCATATTTAGGGGGCTACCACCTATATGGTAGTTTGTGGGTACTTTGTTTTTTCCAAAGGGGATGACTATGCACTTTATGGCATTTAGCTTGAGGCTATGGTTTTGACACCAGGTATCTGTCTCAGTGAGACCCTTTTGGAGGATGTCTGTGTCAGCCAGAGAATCAATTATAGCCCCTAGTTTGCAGTTGTCAGCAAACTTGGTCAGCCATAGTCCTCCTATGCTTGCCTGTACCTCTGAGAAGTATATGCCGAACAGGAGGGGTCCTAGGACTGAGCCCTGGGGAATGCCACTTGTAACCGGTTTAGACTCAGACCTAGCTCTCGCAACTCTTACCATGTGGGTTCTATCCATGAGCCAGTTGGTAACCCATCTCGTGACATAGGGGTTTATGTTCAGGCTGGTGAGCTTGTCTATAATACCTGAATGGGGAATGGTGTTGAAGGCCTTTGCGAGGTCTAGGTAGGCTGTGTGGACCACCTTTCCCTCATCTATAGCCTTGGTAACTGTCTCAAAAAAGTCCACCAGGTTTAAGAGGCATGATCTGCCCTTAACAAAGCCAAACTGGGTAGGGTCCAGTGTTTGGAGGTTCCTAATGTCTCTGGTAATGAGATCCATGATGATGCACTCCATAGCCTTGCAGACCAAGCTAGTCAGGCTTATAGGGCGATAGTTCCCAGGTTCTGTTGTGACTCCACCTTTGTGGAGCGGAATAACCGTTGCTGTGCGCCACTCTATGGGCATGTAGCCTGTGGAGAGGCTGCATTTGAACAGTGTGTTTACATGTTTATATAACTGGTAGTAACCATCTGTACTGACCAAGCTCTTTTTATTTATAATGCCTGTCCACACCCCCACCAGGGGCAACAATATCCTAGACCTAGTCATTACCAACATGAGTGACTGGTGTTCCACACCTGAAGTCAACTCCTCGTTGCTCTGATCCGACCATAAGCTAATCACCCTTGATATCCACATCCCGCCCCCACCCCCCCATTAAGGAAACCATGGTAAAACATTTCTCCAAAGCCAACTTCATGCTTCTTAAGACAGAAGTGGTGAACTTCATGACACCCATGCAGATGGACAATACAGTTACGACTGCTGAATCCTACACAAATGCACTCTATAAGCATTACACGAATGCATGGATTGTGCTATCCCAAACAGAACCAAGATGCTATCCTCCAAAAAAATGAAGCCAGTCTGGTGGTCCCCTGCCATAAACAAACTGTACAACAGAAGGCAGAAACTGTTGCAAAAGAGAGTAAAATCCCATGAGTGGAGGAGCTCCCTGGTCAGCCTCAGTAAGAAGCTGAGATCCCTTATACGATCCTTCAAAGCTAGCTATGAAAACAAAATTGCCACTAATTCTAAGGATAACCACAAAGCATTATATAGCTATGTCAAGAATCTCAATGGCAACACCCAGATCTGCTCTGAGTTACAGCACAACGGCACGAAAATTACAGAACCAACTGATATTGCCAACATCCTGGCAGATAGGTTCAGTGCTAACTTTACCCACCCCCACCCCTTAAAGGGCCCATATCTATACAGGAAGATTTCAGAGTCCCTGTAATCACAACTACGCAGGTAAAAGCTGCACTCTCTAAAGCCAACAACACAGCATCCATGGGACCGGACAACATCCCAGGCTGCGTTTTACACGAACTTCAGAACGAACTGGCTCCTCACTTAAGCACCATGTTAAATAATAGCCTTGCATCAGGCTTTGTGCCCACTGAATGGTGCACAGCAACAGTTATCCCACTCCACAAAGGGGAGCCACCACTGATCCTGGGAACTATCGCCCTATTAGCCTGACAAACCTGGTCTGCAAGGTCATGGAACGTATCATCATGGAACTCATAAATAAAGACATTGGTAATCTCCAAACTCTGGATCCCACCCAGTTCGGGTTTGTGAAAGGCAGATCATGCCTCCTGAACCTGATCGACTTCTTTGAGGCAGTCACCAAAGCCGTAGATGAGGGTAAGGTGGTTCACACAGCCTATCTTGACCTCTCCAAGGCTTTCGACACCATCCCCCATTCTGGAATTATAGCTAAACTCACTAAACTAGGTATAAATCCCTATGTCACAAGATGGGTTGCCAACTGGCTCACTGACAGAACTCACATTGTAAAAGTTGCAGACTCCAAATCTGACCTCAAAGCAGTGACAAGTGGAGTACCACAGGGTTCCGTCCTGGGTCCTCTCCTGTTCGGTATCTACTTCTCTGAAGTACAGACTAACACAGAAGGCCTCTGGCTAATGAAGTTCGCAGATGACTGCAAACTAAGAGCCATAGTCAAGTCCCCAAATGATGTGGACATCCTACAGAAGGGCCTCGCTGAGACAGATGCCTGGTGTCAGAGCCATGGCCTCAAGCTCAATGCCAAAAAGTGCAGTGTCATCCCCTTTGGTAAAAACTCTGTACCCATGAACTACCACATAGGCAGCAATCTACTTAAACTGAATGTGTGATAAGAGACCTTGGGACCCAGGTGGACAGTAGTCTCTCCTTTGATAGTCACATCGCCAGAGTAGTCAGGAAGTCCTTCTATGTGGCACACCTCATCATAAAAGGGTTCTCATCCAGGAAAAAAGAGGTCATTGTTCCTCTCTACTCCACACTCATTAGGCCCATTATAGAGTACAACGCCCCTTTTGGAATGTACCTCACAAGACATCTGCAGCAGCTGGAAAGGCCACAGAAGTACCTCACAAAGAGGATTACTGGCCTCAAACAAATGCCCTACACTGACAGTCTCAAAAAACTCCAGCTTTACTCCATAGCATATCGCCTACTCTGAGGTGATCTCTGCCTAACATATAAAGCTATGTCAAACCCAGAGCTGTTGGACATGCTACACCTAAAGAAATCCCAATCCCTCTGAGCTACATGCTCTAGGGACCTAAACCTTGTCACCACAATAATCAGGACATGCTGGAGGGATAGATTCCTGTCCCAGAGACTTCCCATACTCTGGAACAGGCTACCCATCTATGTCATGCAAAGTTCTTCATTAGCACTCTTCAAGAAAAATCTTGATGAGTGGATGGGAAATAGGAAATACATCCCGGGGATTACTTCTGTGTCTCTGCTTGACAGTGGCACATGAAAATAACTTTCTTGGGTGGCGTAAGCCAGGGAACCTTGTTGGCTAGGCTTACGTATGCCCTTGAGCCGATAGCCTAGTACCTACCTATAAACCTATTAACCTATAATCAGATGTTAAGAGCAATATCGCAAGTATTTTGTGTGCTAGTCCTTTGCAAAGAAATTAAAGTAAGCAAGTTTATTTATTTTTATTTATTTTTTTAATTTCCTGGAGAACAGTACTTAAACCTGGATCTGAAGTAAAATCTATCAATTAACATGAAATTTCTTCTGTGGCTATCGATGGGAATCAGAAAGGCTTAGAACAATGTGGAAGCCTTATTGCCAAGGGGAAGTTGTAGACCACTCCATGTTTCCATTCTGCTAACAGATATTTCAGACTATGCAGTCAACAAAATCAGTAATTCATATAAAGGTTCTGTACAATATGCTGTTAATATTTTCAGAGTACTGTTCACTGCAATAATGGAATGATGTTTAGCTGGCAAGCAGCAGAAAGCAGAATTAAAATAAGCCACTTGTTCCGACCCACAGTTATTATTCTAATGGTCTATTTATCCATTAGATCTAATTTTAGTCTGTACTTCAGCAGCTAGAACCTTGACATTTTGAAACAGAAAATATTGAACAGAAAAGATTGAAAAAAAACTGAAATGTAAAAATCCTGAAGCAATGTTAACTATAAAAAAGATAATTTTATGTAGAACAAACCATGTGTCTCCTATGTGGGCTCTACCTGCTTATTATTACTTATTTATTTTAACACCAATGTTATTGCACTATGTTGAAAATAAGGCGCTTACTGGATTATGAACAATGCATTATTAATTATTTTCTCCATAGCTGTGTGACTTCAAAGAAGAATACAAAAATCAGGAGGGGTATAAGGCCATATTCCCCCTTTATAACAGTGCATGGAGGCTTGCTGTCTCCTTAAAAAATCTCTTTTGTAGTTAACGTTCAAGATTACTTGCTTTATATTTCTGGCTTCTGTACTTTCTTTCTTTTCTGTCTCAAGATTTTGGATTCATAGGTTCATAGTTTCATAGGTGTTTACTAGGCAAATGACCACAAGGGCCTTTTAAGCCTAGCTATGCATCTCAAATCTCTGACAAGTTCTGATACCCTTGATAATTATAAGGAGGGGCTTGGGAGATGAAACATTTAGAAGCTAGGACCTGGGCGATGAGCCATTTACAGATTACCTGTGTCCATTAGAGACATAGGTGCCAAACCAGGGATGAATTCCTGTTCCCCATCCAATTGGCCAAGTTGCATTTGAATTAGGTTAGGGAGGAACTCTGCTTCACATGGATGGGGAACCTGTTCCAGAGACAGGATTAAAGGTTTATGAAGGAGAAACTATTGTGTACCAACTTTGAAGCAAATGGTTTAGATTTGAAAATTACTATTTCACATTGCTATTATACAGAATGTTTGCAAGTAAAGACAACAAAATATGGTACATCTTCAACTACTTCTAAGAGAGCTCCTTCAGAGATAGTTAAATACAGTGTAGAGATGGGGTGCAGGTTAGTATTTGTGGTGGAGATTAACACAGCTGTTGTAGATCCATTAATAATAATCCTGAGTTGTTGATTTGAGACTAAAGGCTATATAATGTCCTCTGAGTGACTGTCAATGTCATTCTATGTAAGGCCCACAACACAGATGGTTGGATTCTCCTGCTTACTGAATTATTTCGGTTGTTTCACAGCTCTGCCACACACGGTTTGCGAAAATAGTAATGAAAACTGACATAAGAATGAACCCTGTGCTGTAAGACCCATGGCATGACACTTATTATAGTTTTGGGGCTGAAAGCTGTATGTTAATTTTACATTTTACCAGTCAATCCTGGAGTGAATTTGAGGATACCCAGCATGTCACCTAGGTTAAGGGAGGATAGTGGGTTGTATTGCTTAACATGCAGGGGAAGTTTATTCCAGAGTTTTGTGAAGTGCTACATTATAAACCTGTTCCTTTACCATGTTTATTCATTTGTTGCTGAAAATTTAGGTCTCTGGTTTAGTATGGGTGGAGCCACTGGACTTGGAATGATACAAGAGGTCCAGGGCAACCAAGTCTCTGATGGTGCAGTAAGTGAGACAGAGATCTCCTCTCAAAAATCTGTAAATAAATACAAGGATAGAGCTTGCAGCCTCTCATGATAGCTCAGGGACTTTAGGCCTGTGATGTTTTTGTTTAGGAACCTTTTGGCCATTCTAATTGTCTGACATTTTCAACGGGATGCATCCCAAAGGGATTGTACTTGATAAAATAGTGTGATCCATGCTGAGAATAAGGGAGAGATTACCCCGTTAGATCTTGATGATATTCCTTTGGCAATTAGCTGTGATAAGAAAAGGATTTCCTGACAATCAGTTTTACATGATGATCAAAAGAGAAGAAGCTATCACTATAAGTTCCTTGGTCCCAGACTGCATTTTCATTTTGTAGTGGTGTATTTTCTATGCAGTATGAAGTGAGGAGAGATTGTAGACCAAAAGTGATGATACATTATTTCTGAATATTTAGTTTGAACCCATTTTTAGTACACCAGATGTTTACAAGGGAAAGTTCATTCTTGATGTTTTTTTTGTGTCAGAGGATGAGTTAACAACCCCCAATTTGAAGTCATCTGCAAACTATGTTAGCCAGAGGATTGCCTCTCTGCTCGAGAGATACGAAAAATAAATGGAGAGGTCAAGAATGCTACTTCCTCTGGAAGGTCTATTTACCAACTGCTCAAGGGAGGTTTTCTTTATTAAGTCTGGGAATATTCAAGCATGTCCTACACTGCAGGTATAGATGTATTGGTTTATTGAAATGTAGTTAAAGTCATCCAAATTGTGACATATTGTAAAGACTGCTATCCCAGCTAGCTGGAATTTTGCAAATAATTATATGTCATTTGAGAATATTAATATGATTTGTATAGAAATTTAACAAAAGGAGACACTGCCAGCCCAGCTAACTGGAATTTTGTAAATAACTCTATGTCATTTGTGAATATTGATATGATTTATACAGAACTGTATTTTATGTACTGAGCTTCATGAATGTAACCACAGCATACCCTGCTGGAACATAGAAGATTAACCTGAAAAACTTAAGAATAGTTGAGGTTAAGTTACTTTATATCTGAGCCATCAACAGAAGAAGTTATCTCTCAGTTTCAGTTCAGTAGCAGACACAATATCTAGAGCTAGAAGTTTTTCTACTTTCTTGAAAGAAAAGTAATTATTAGGTTTAAAATGTAAAGTGTTGTATTGCTGTATGACTTCAAAGATCTGGCAAACATCTGAGATATCTGATATGTATTTTTAACACAGAGATGTTAAAATTCTGTTAGCTTTTGGTTTAGCTTGGGAACTTAAGTAAGGTGACAAAACGTAATATCATCCAAGCTAATCCAGCAGTAATGTTTGATATTAATTTGGGAACTCTCTCAGAGAGAGGCTGTGCATTTTGTATTTTGTCTTGGACCTAACAAGAACATCCACTCATCATCTACACTTGCCTTGCTAATAGTAAGTAACTAGAGTACAGTAATTTCTTTTAGATATAGATAGGAATATAGTAAAGCTTAGTTCAGATGTTTTCTGTATTTATTTGAAACTGTCCTGCAATGTTGTTTTAAAAAAAATTCCTGTGATTTTGAACTTTGAAATCACTGTGCTGAGTTACTGAGTACTGTCTTGTTCTTTTATTATTTATTATTAAATATATTTATTCCATCTTTGTAGCTGATATTTGTGAGACATATTTAAGCTCTTAGAGTACTAACATATGTATTTGGTGATACTGTACAGGCCACTCCTAATAGCCTGGCACTTGGTCAAAACTACCATTTGGATATACTAACATTACACCGTAGGATTGGACACCCTTTGGTAAGGGCCTTAAAGTAGCTGATAAGGGGTTCTGGTGGCAGGGATAACTACCTTATAGTCTGGGTAGAAGGGGGCATAGCTAGTAAACCTGTGCCAGTGCTTTCCATGTGTGTGTTTGTGTATAAATCAAACCTCAAAGTGTGTGTGTGTGTGTGTGTGTGTGTGTGTGTGTGTGTGTGTGTGTGTGTGTGTGTGTGTGTGTGTGTGTGAGCTACTTGGGCAGAGACACGAATCACTGGTTGGACAGAGAGAGTGCTGGGAGGACTTGGTGGCTAAGGACTCAACTTTATAGCTGTGCCAGTGGGGAGTCTTATTGAGGATCTGGAGAGAGAGGGAGAAACCAGCCCCAAACTGACTGTGATTTCTGTGTGCTCTTAAGGGAAATTGTACTTTACTGTGTGTGTACTTGTCATCCTCCCACTGTGTACGTCCCCCACTGTTGCCAGTGGTGAGGTTTGAGGGTCCTTGATTACTGGGCCAGTGCAGGGTGTCACATAAATAATTGAGTTTTTGCTGATAGGTACATCATTTATAATACTAAGGGATCTTACGTGGTCATCACAGGACAAAAACGGTGTCCTATAACAAGCTGCTAGCTGATAATTAATCCTGACTAGAGTGACCTGTAGTTCACTTAGTTCAGTTTGTGGGTTCCTTGGGATCTGCCTGGAGGTACTATGTTCTTTCATAAATATGGACACCCCAAAAATGCAACACAGAACCAGTTTATCCAAATGAAATAATACAAGACAAGAAAAAACTCCACAGCATGAATTAAGGAGGAACCCAGAAATAAAGTAAGCCACTGTTGATACAAACAAATCCACAGTCTATTGTTCCTCAGGGTTTTACATCTGAGGTTGTTCACTTTCGCACATGGCAGTAAGATGTCGTAGCCAGAGCTGTCAGGAGTTATTGTCCTTAGGGCCCTTGTAATGTCAGAGATCCTGGCACCAGAAAGGCAGCTCAATGCGATCACCTCCTTGTCCAGCCATAAAAGTGATAAGACAGTGGACCTGACAATAGAGTCATCTATCACCAAAACATTTCTGTTGCTTCTATGGCTCAGAGTGGTATATTTGGGGCGATTTTGCTCAAAGTGAGCCTTCTTGGGAGCTATGCATGAGCTGGATGAGTGGTCTGATTTTTGCTGAGAATTAATTTTCTTATTTCTATGAGGCTTAGAGAAAAAGTTTTACCAGCCTCAGCATAAGACATTTTAGTGTGATTAGTGAAGAATTATGGTGGAGGTGTGAGAAGCTCATAGGGTAGGTTTTTAGGGGAGAGGGTAGCCTCTAGATTAATTAGGCATTTATACCTCTCACAGATGGAGTTATTAGTTTTGAGAATAAGTTCATTGTCTGTGAACATAAGGAAGTTAATATACTATCTTAGGAGACCTAGTAAACACTATCTTAGGAGATCTAGTACTAAACGTTTAGCAAGAGGTGAAGCTGTCAGGTTGGCTTTCCATCTTTTCCAGAGTTTAGGCATTTAGATGAGTAAAGTAAATGCAGAGGAGGGATACGCAGGTATGGTAGACTGCACAAACGTTAAAGAAGTTTGGTAGTCTAGTCCTAGACGTTCTGGGTTTTAAAAGTGAGATGGAAAAAGGAGATAATACTTTTAGGTATTGCACTGTGCACTAAACAGGCAGCAAGATATGAAACAGAGGGTAACTTGGGTTACAGCAGCCTAAGGAGAGGAACTTCCAAGTTTGATCTTCTAGTACTCATGGGTATGAGCAAATGAGATGAGAGTGGGAGGAGCTTCAAAAGACAAATTTACAATAGCTGCAGGCAATTCAAGAAACACTAAGTTTAAAAGAGTAATATGTATTGGCTGGGTTGGCACTCAATACTCTGCATCTATGGAATACTATGGCAAGTATATTTAAATAGCTCAAGGAAAGTGACTTCACAAAATGATACATTTGTGCTTACTAACAAAAACCAATGGAAGAGAAAATGGAAGGAATTCTGTGGTCAAATTAACATAACAGGCAAAACATGAGATACTTCTGGGAATTCATTAAAAACTTCACCACAAGCCATACAGCTCATGCTAGAGAGACCCTTCTAGCATGATGTGTCCATTTGTGATTCAGGAACATGCTAGCTGCAAAGAAGTTAGACCTTATTATCAGCTAATTTGCTGATCTGCACATTGTGGTAGTACCAAGTTGCTCGGGTAGGCAGTGGAATCTGCCCTCAAGTCAGTGTCACACACACAAACACACACACACACACACACACACACACACACACACACACACACACACACACACACACACACACACACACACACACACACACACACACACACACACACACACGCACACATAGTCCCTCTAACTGTATGTGTCCCTACCCTTCTGTGGTTCCTCGCACCCATGTAATACTTTTTAGTGTCATTATGGCACATATGGCCTTGGTGGTCTAGTGTATCCCTCCACCCTGTGATTCCCAGTATGTTGTTGTTGGTGCCATTATGGCACTTTAAAGAGTCAGCCCTGATGGTCTAGTGGTTTCTCCACTTGCCCAATCACTATACTACCATTGGTGCCATTATGGCATGTTACAGTGTAAGCCCTGGTGTCCGTTGGTTTACCCCCTCATACCCTTCATGCTGTATGTGCCTTAGGGCACTTTAAAAAGTATTCTCTGGTGTCAAGTCCCTCTCAGTCCTCATAGTAACACATTGCTGCTATTATGGCACTTCAGAGAATCATCCCTCATGTCCAGTGGTTCTCCCCACCCCAGATCTCTGTACTATCATTATGGCACTTTCGAGTGTGTATGATGTTTCCCCACCCCATCTCTCATGCTAGTCTGTGCCTTAGGGTACCTTATAGAGTAATCTGTGGTGTGTGTCATTGTAATGTTGGTGCCATCATAATACTTAAAACACTCCCTGGTGTCTGGTGGTTCCTCCCAATCCCTATAGTATCCTCTTGATTCTTGGTGTAACATTGGTGCCAGTATGGCAATTTAGAGATGCATACCCAATGTCTAGTGTATTTCTGTATTTCCTCACCCTGCTGTCCCAATTTCAATGTCAATGCCATTATAGCACATTAGAATTAAGCCCTGGTGCACCCCCCATTCATTTTCATTGGTTGAACATGTTTTGGGGCTGTGTTCACTACCATGATGTGGTAGAGATGGCTGTGCTGATCTACACAACTAAGTGCTTTCTTGAATTGCACTTCTGTGAAGATGTCTTTCTGGTGCAGTTTGAGTAGAGAGCACATGGCTAAGTAGCTTCATTACCATTCAACACAGCCATGTGACCAGCCCTTCATGGTGCTGCATGTCTTCATGTTGGAGAACTGAGCAGCAACATGTAAATGTTTCTTCTAGAATGTTTTTGACAAGAAAGAAACCAGGTATTATTTCCATTTATTAGACTACTTAAGTGATGAAAAATGCAGCTATTTACTACAGTTACTCAATATAGACTTAAATACCTTTAAAAGGCTTTTCCCAGATGTAATAGGGTCAGAATAAACAAAACTCTGATTAAAATAACACTGATGATTTAAAACAGCTAAATCAGATAAAGACTATTATAAATAACATAAAACAGATAAGAAGTGAAAAGGTCTAAAACATACAGAATGCTAAAAACAGATAAAGAAATGCAAATTCTTCGGACACTTAGCTTGGTTGGTGAATGGTCTGGAAGTGGCTTAAACCAGCAGCAATTTAAAAGAAGTACACAGGTTTGAAATTAAAGCTGTTAGAACTCAACAACCAGTAATAAATACATTTCTAACCTGCTTCAAGCAATGGTCTGGAACTGGCTTAAACCAGCAGCAATTTAAAAGAAGTACACAGGTTTGAAATTAAAGCTGTTAGAACTCAACAACCAGTAATAAATACATTTCTAACCTGCTTCAAGCAATCATAACTCCTGAACTAGCATGTCTCTCTCTCTCTCTCCTCTCACAAGAAAGAAACGGTGGTTTAATTCTAACAGTTAGAGTACTTAAAATGCAAATGGTAGTTAGAATACTTAAGTGGCAAAAACAGTGCTACAGTGCTGTACACGGCTTGAAATTCCACTTAGTTTTCGAGATGTGAATTCTTCAGCAATTCCACTTAGAATCCTTGCACAGTGCTACATAAATTTCACACTGTCCTGATTCCTTGCACAGTACTGCAGAAATTTCACACTGTCCTGTATATGAATGTGCATTTCCAACATTTTGCCAGTTATCCACTCACTAGCATTTGTTCTTTACTGTCATCAGTAGCTTCAGGTGAGGGCTACCTACAGGCTGAGTGTATCCTCTGATGTGGACTGTGCATTTCTAATGTGGAGACAATTAGTTTATTATGCTTAACAAGGTGAATTTGAATTATACTGAGGGTTACTCTGTTTGGCTGAAGCCGATCATGTGGTCACCCAGCTGCTATTCTGAATCTGCTCACAGGCCCATATGACTGCCAGCTGTCATATGACTATCACCTGACCTACTAACAAAAGCATAATATGTCATCTCATGTAAAGAAATATGTTATTTTTTTGTAGGTTCTATTGAGTCATTATATGGGTGTACACCTGAAAAAAAAAACATTTTTGGATGCCTTTTGCAGCTTCAGACTCGTAAAACAGAGTGCCAAATGCTGTTGGGGCCCTCAGCAATAGGAAAAGCATGATATGCTGGCCAGAAATGGTGAAAGAACATTTCTACATTCATGTAACATCTGGCCTAGCTAAGAGCTCTTGGTCATCTGTTTGGACAGTGGTGCTGGGATTGGACTTCATTTGGAATTCTAAGCATTCTCTGGTAAAAATGGCCAGGTAGAAGCATTCTCCCCATTCAGTCATATAAGGGTGAGAAAAGTAGATTTGTTTCTGTTGATCAGCAAACCTCAGCAAGAAGCCAAAAGAGACAGATAAGATTTTGTTTTCCGGGGCAGAGCACTGATCTCCATGGACCTTTTCAGACTCAGCCTTGGAACAGTGCCTGGTTAAGTGACTTACTCAGAATCACACATCAGGCAATGGAGGCTGAGGGACTCAAACCTTGGACCACAGGAAACAGCTTGTTAATCGCTCCTTAATCCTCTAAACCAACTGCCAGACTCATTCATTAATTTCAGATTACGTCTGAAAGGAGTCCACTGACAGGAAAGGGTTACAAATAAGTATCAGGCTGGGACGGTTTGCAGTTTGGAAATGTGGACAGAAAAGTTCATGCTTATACACAACCTTTGTTTTAGGAAAAGAGATGAGGACAATGGGCAGTCCTGTGTAAAGCTCTTAAGTATGGTAGAAGGAAAATTGAGAGATGGGTTAATGGTCAGGTGAGGGGTCTGGTTAGCAGCTTTACCCACTAAGAGCTTCCCTATTTACTGAATGCGAGTCTTGGAAAATAGAAGGAAGCCTTAGACCACATGCTTCCTCATCTGTTAGGCTTACTTTGATATTTTTTGTTTTTGGAGAGGGCGGATGGGCAGTAGCCGTAACCTCAACTTCTCATGATGACAGCCACATATGTGAACATTGTAGGTAAAGTGGTATGACTGCCAGTGATGGTGAAATAGGCTTGAAAGAAGGTGGGCTGGTGGGCAGTTGTGGAGTGACAGTAAGGTGCAGCAACAGGTTTGGCTGTGACCACTTAAAGTATCACCAAATATTAGAGAGCATCATCAGCTGACAGTAGTGTCAGCACTGGTTTCCAGCATGTGTTACATAACAGTTCAGTATATAGTTTCTGAGTAAAAAGGTTTCATTACACTTGATCATGATGGTCAGTTGTGGTCCATGCACAGGAACAGCATTCTGGGTGGAAATACAGGATGTGATCATTTTATTGTGTCTTTCAGATACAAGAT
Source organism: Protopterus annectens (assembly GCF_019279795.1). NCBI lineage: Eukaryota > Metazoa > Chordata > Ceratodontiformes > Protopteridae > Protopterus > Protopterus annectens. Next base: position 716,704,010 of record NC_056732.1, on the reverse strand, counting down.
TTGTTCCTATTTTGTGACTGTAGCAATACTGGAGGTCTTGATCACTCTGCAAAGTAGGATGATTATTTATATATACATATTGGTGACAGCTCTTTTCCAGACTGTGCTTTTATTGCCTAGGTATTATTTAAATATTTTGGTAACTGGAGAATTAAACCAGAGAATGATATTCTGCAGTGCAGTTTTGGTGCATCCTGGAAGAATAAAGATGCTGGCAGTTCCTGTGCTGACTGGCTTTTTTCTATTTTATTGGTTTTGGCCAACCAGATACCATAGGCATCAGTGTGGTCATTTAGTAGTGTAGTTGCTCATTCACAATGTCTTTGTGTTCTGTCAGATCTGAAACAGACACTGAAATGCTTTGGAGCTAACATGACTCTAGACCTAGGAATCACTACACCAAATGGTGTGATATTTGAAACAATATGTCCAGTAATGATGTTGTACAGTCCTCTTGGGGGTGTTTAATGAGAATCCTTTTGTACTGACAGCAGCAGAAATCCACCGTTAATATAGATGTCTTGAGACAAGGTAGATAATTTGAAGTTGTAGCTGAGAAGCTTTGTGTTTGTTTTCAGGTATTCCTAATATTCTCTTGTACTTTATTGCAGATGATTGGATAATTAACCTAGAGCAGTGCACAATGAATTGTTTTTTTTTTTTTTTTGCTGTATTGTCTAAGTCATGTGGTTTACTACTAGCCATGTGCCTGGGATATCTGCTGCGTAAATGAAGTAGCTTTATATTCTCTAATTGGAGACACCCTCCAATAATGACATTGAGCTATGGGGAGAGTAAGATGCATTGTAATGAGCAGGCTGGACTGTGATATGAGTGGCTGCAGCTAATAAGGTAACACTAACACTTCAGTGGGTGTGTAAGTGGGTGCTCTCCAAGGATGTATGTCTGCCAGTGGAGAGATTTGGTATGTAGGGCTTCCAACAGCACGGTAAGGCAACAGTAAACGCAGGGAGATT